>NC_069499.1:134690388-134847888 GCF_027579735.1 Bombina bombina | reverse complement strand
AATCGCACACAGAGGGTTAGAGAAAGAGACAGAGAGAGAGAGGCACACAATCACACACAGAGGGTTAGAGAGAGAGAGAAAGAGAGAGAGAGAAAGAGAGAGAAAGAGAGAGAGACACAATCACACACAGAGGGTTAGAGAGAAAGAGAGAGAGAGAGACAATCACACACAGAGGGTTAGAGAGAGAGAGAGAGAGACAATCACACACAGAGGGTTAGAGAGAGAGAGAGAGAGAGACAATCATACACAGAGGGTTATAGCGAGAGAGAAAGAGAGAGAGATACAATCACACACAGAGGGTTAGAGAGAGAGAAAGAGAGAGAGATACAATCACACACAGAGGGTTAGAGAGAGAGAAAGAGAGAGAGACACAATCACACACAGAGGGTTAGAGAGAGACACAATCACACACAGAGGGTTAGAGAGAGAGAGAGACACAATCACACACAGAGGGTGAAAGAGAGAGAGAGAGAGAGACACAATCACACACAGAGGGTTAGAGAGGGAGAGAGAGACAATCACACACAGAGGGTTAGAGAGAGAGACAATCATACACAGAGGGTTAGAGCGAGAGAGAAAGAGAGAGACACAATCACACACAGAGGGTTAGAGAGAGAGAGAGAAAGAGAGAGAGAGATACAATCACACACAGAGGGTTAGAGAGAGAGAAAGAGAGAGAGAGACACAATCACACAAAGAGGGTTAGAGAGAGAAAGAGAGAGACACAATCACACACAGAGGGTTAGAGAGAGAGAGACACAATCACACACAGAGGGTGAGAGAGAGAGAGACACAATCACACACAAAGGGTTAGAGAGAGAGAGAGAGACACACACACACAATCACACACAGAGGGTTAGAGAGAGAGAAAGAGAGAGAGGCACACAATCACACACAGAGGGTTAGAGAGAGAAAGAGAGAGAGAAACAATCACGCACAGAGGGTTAGAGAGAGAGAGAAAGAGACACAATCACACACAGAGGGTTAGAGAGAGAGAGAGAGAGAAAGAGAGAGAGACACAATCACGCACAGAGGGTTAGAGAGAGAGAAAGAGACACAATCACACACAAAGGGTTAGAGAGAGAAAGAGAGAGACACAATCACACGCAGAGGGTTAGAGAGAGAGAAAGAGAGAGAGACACAATCATACACAGAGGGTTATAGAGACACATAAGGGATGAGAGAGAGTCAGAGGGGGAGGAAGAAAGACAGAAAGAGAAAGAGACCACGGGGGAGAACGACACATAAGGAGAGAGATGGATAGATAGAGAGAGATAGAGAGACACACACACACACACAAGGGGGGGGGGAGGGACCACTGCATTTTTAAGTAATATTTTAAGTGACTATCAAATGCTAATAGTCTACAATCTATTTTAAATATCTGAAACAGAACAGCACATATGAATGGGAGCATTAATAAATTATTATTTGTTGTCTCCATCAGGGTTGTCCAACATACACCTAAGGAATCACTGGATTACATGAAATACTATAGCTACAGGAGCCATGGAGCATATTTGCTATAACTCATTCTAAACTGCTTGGTTTCATTTTACATTACCATGCTGTTGGTCTAGCTTACTCAAGTAACAACTCATCCATACAAACAGCAGAGCTACAGAGAGTTCAGAAAGCGAGACTATAAATTAGTGTGCAGTACAGAGGCAAGCTGCTGGGTGTAAACTTTGAGTAAAAAAAAAACAAAAAAAAAAAACTATCCTTAAACTGCTGTAAAAGAGTAAAAAAAAAAAAAAAAACACTAAACCACATTCATTAAATTATAATTTTCACTAACAGAATCCCTTTCAGTAAAATCTAATGCCTAGATTTAGAGTTCTGCGTTAGCCGTCCAAACCAGCGTTAGGGGGTCCTAAAGCTGGTTTTTACCGCCCACTGGTATTTAGAGTCAGTCAGGAAAGGGTCTAACGCTCACTTTCCAGCCGCGACTTTTCCATACCGCAGATCCCCTTACTCCATTTGTGTATCCTATCTTTTCAATGGGATCTTTCTAACGCCGGTATTTAGAGTCTTGGCTGAAGTGAGCGTTAGAAATCGAACGACAAGACTCCAGCCGCAGAAAAAATCCAGGAGTTAAGAGCTTTATGGGCTAACGCCGGTTCATAAAGCTCTTAACTACTGTGCTCTAAAGTACACTAACACCCATAAACTACCTATGTACCCCTAAACCGAGGCCCCCCCACATCGCCGCCACTCTATTAAATATTTTTAACCCCTAATCTGCCGACCGCACACCGCCGCAACCTACATTATCCCTATGTACCCCTAATCTGCTGCCCCTAACATTGCCGGCCCCTACATAATATTTATTAACCCCTAATCTGCCCCCCCCAACGTCGCCGCTACCTACCTACAATTATTAACCCCTAATCTGCCAACCGGACCTCACAGATACTATAATAAAATTATTAACCCCTAATCCGCCTCACTCCTGCCTCAAAAACCCTAGAATAAATAGTATTAACCCCTAATCTGCCCTCCCAAACATCGCCGACACCTAACTTCAAGTATTAACCCCTAATCTGCCGACCGGACCTCGCCGCTACTCTAATAAATGTATTAACCCCTAAAGCTAAGTCTAACCCTAACACCCCCCTAAATTAAATATAATTTTAATCTAACGAAATAAAATAATTCTTATTAAATAAATGAATCCTATTTAAAGCTAAATACTTACCTGTAAAATAAACCCTAATATAGCTACAATATAACGAATAATTATATTGTAGCTATTTTAGGATTAATATTTATTTTACAGGCAAATTTGTATTTATTTTAACCAGGTACAATAGCTATTAAATAGTTAATAACTATTTAATAGCTACCTAGATACAATAATTACAAAATTACCTGTAAAATAAATCCTAACCTAAGTTACAATTAAACCTAACACTACACTATCAATAAATAAATTAAATAAACTACCTACAATTGCCTACAATTAAATCAACTAAACTAAATTACAAAAAACAAACAAACACTAAATTACAAAAAACAAACACTAAATTACAAAAAATAAAAAAAGATTACAAGAATTTTAAACTAATTACACCTACTCTAAGCCCCCTAAAAAAATAACAAAGCCCCCCAAAATAAAAAAATGCCCTACCCTATTCTAAAATAAAAATTGTAAAGCTCTTTAACCTTACCAGCCCTTAAAAGGGCCTTTTGCGGGGCATGCTCCAAAGAATTCAGCTCTTTTGCCTGTAAAAAAAACATACAATATCCCCCCCCCAACATTACAACCCACCACCCACATACCCCTAATCTAACCCCAACCCCCCTTAAATAAACCTAACACTAAGCCCCTGAAGATCTTCCTACCTTGTCTATCACCGATCCGTCCAGAAGAGGGTCCGAAGTCTTCCTCCTATCCGGCAAGAAGAGCTCCTCCAGAGGGTCCAAAGTCTTCATCCTATCAGGGCAGAAGAGGAGATCCGGACCGGCAGACATCTTCATCCAAGCGGCATCTTCTATCTTCTTCCATCCGGCGCGGAGCGGGACCATCTTCAAGCAGCCTACGCGGAGCCATCCTTCTTCACTGACGGACTAACGATGAATGAAGGTTCCTTTAAGGGACGTCATCCAAGATGACGTCCCTCGAATTCTGATTGGCTGATAGGATTCTATCAGCCAATCGGAATTAAGGTAGGAAAAATCTGATTGGCTGATTGAATCAGCCAATCAGATTCAAGTTCAATCCGATTGGCTGATCCAATCAGCCAATCAGATTGAGTTTGCATTCTATTGGCTGATCGGAACAGCCAATAGAATGCAAGCTCAATCTGATTGGCTACTATAATAAAGTGATAGGATTGATAGGATTCTATCAGCCAATCAGATTGAGCTCGCATTCTATTGGCTGATCGGAACAGCCAATAGAATGCGAGCTCAATCTGATTGGATCAGCCAATCGGATTGAACTTGAATCTGATTGGCTGATTCAATCAGCCAATCAGATTTTTCCTACCTTAATTCCGATTGGCTGATAGAATCCTATCAGCCAATCGGAATTCGAGGGACGCCATCTTGGATGACGTCCCTTAAAGGAACCTTCATTCGTCGTTAGTCCGTCGGTGAAGAAGGATGGCTCCGCGTTGGCTGCTTGAAGATGGTCCCGCTTGGACCCTCTGGAGGAGCTCTTCTTGCCGGATAGGAGGAAGACTTCGGACCCTCTTCTGGACGGATCGGTGATACCCGGCGTGGTGAAGACAAGGTAGGAAGATCTTCAGGGGCTTAGTGTTAGGTTTATTTAAGGGGGGTTTGGGTTAGATTAGGGGTATGTGGGTGGTGGGTTGTAATGTTGGGGGGGGGGGATTGGGGCTGGTAAGGTTAAAGAGCTTTACAATTTTTATTTTAGAATAGGGTAGGGCATTTTTTATTTTGGGGGGCTTTGTTATTTTTTTAGGGGGCTTAGAGTAGGTGTAATTAGTTTAAAATTCTTGTAATCTTTTTTTATTTTTTGTAATTTAGTGGTTTTTTTTTTGTAATTTAGTTTAGTTGATTTAATTGTAGGTAACTGTAGGTAGTTTATTTAATTTATTTATTGATAGTGTAGTGTTAGGTTTAATTGTAACTTAGGTCAGGATTTATTTTACAGGTAATTTTGTAATTATTTTATCTAGGTAGCTATTAAATAGTTATTAACTATTTAATAGCTATTGTACCTGGTTAAAATAAATACAAATTTGCCTGTAAAATAAATATTAATCCTAAAATAGCTACAATATAATTATTATTTATATTGTAGCTATATTAGGGTTTATTTTACAGGTAAGTATATAGCTTTAAATAGGAATAATATATTTAATAAGATTTATTTTATTTCATTAGATTAAAATTATATTTAATTTAGGGGGGTGTTAGTGTTAGGGTTAGACTTAGCTTTAGGGGTTAATACATTTATTAGAGTAGCGGCGAGGTCCGGTCGGCAGATTAGGGGTTAATAATTGTAGGTAGGTGGCGGCGACGTTGGGGAGGGCAGATTAGGGTGTAATAAATATAATATAGGGGTCGGCGGGGGTTAGGGGCAGCAGATTAGGGGTTCATAGGGATAATGTAAGTTGCGGCGGTGTAAGGTCGGCAGATTAGGGGTTAAAAATAATATGCAGGGGTCAGCGATAGCGGGGCGGCAGATTAGGGGTTAATAAGTGTAAGGTTAGGGGTGTTTAGACTCGGGGTACATGTTAGGTGCAGACATAGGAAGTGTTTCCCCATAGGAAACAATGGGGCTGAGTTAGGAGCTGAACGCTGCTTTTTTGCAGGTGTTAGGTTTTTTTTCAGCCCAAACTGCCCCATTGTTTCCTATGGGGGAATCGTGTACGAGCACATTTTTGAAGCTGGCCGCGCCCGTAAGCACCGCTGGTATTTAGAGTTGCAGTGGCGGTAAATTATGCTCTACGCTCCCTTTTTGGAGCCTAACGCAGCCCTTCTGTGAACTCTAAATACCAGCAGTATTTGAAAGGTGCGGAGGGGAAAAAACATGCGTAGCTAACGCACCCCTTTGGCCGCAGAACTCTAAATCTAGGCGTAAGGTTGCAGAACTTACTTCAATAAAATGTGGCTAAAACACTGTTCTCTGCAAGTCTGCATCACTTCCTGCTCTGTAGTCTGTAAGGAAGTGACAGTGGAACATTCCACTGCACTTGGAGGGGAAGAACAGAACTCTCTTTTTTATTGAATAAAAGCTTACAGCTTACAGCTTGCAGCAACAAAATAAATGAAAGTATTTTTTTTCTGTTTTTGTTTTATTTTATATGATTAAACATCCAGCCCCAACCCTAAGTTCCACTTACTAATGCCTCTCACTGGATTGGTTCAGCCCCAATAGGACTGCCTCAAATAAGCAGTTATGGGCCATGCAATGATCTTAACCACTTTCATCCAGTAGGTGGCGCAGCATATTGTGTAATGGTGGGCAGACCTGCTTGTGCCTCTTCATTGCACAACATGTAGCTGTGGAAAAAAAAAATGCTGGGGGAAAAAAAATTGCAATTTTTTTTTTAAAGCTAATAAAAATATATATATTTTTGCCCATATGAGAGGTGAAGCCCTGCCTCACCTGCCTCTAGTGACTGCACTTCACTATAGATATATAGGTATAGATATCTATTTTACATTAACATTATCAGATACATATATAGAAATATTGTATATATTAAATAATAAAAAACTAAATTTATGCTTACCCTACCCACAATCCCCAGTCATTCGACCGAAGGAAAATGGAGAAAAGGGAGCAACAAAAGTTGTAGAGGTGACTGAAGTTTTAGTCAAAATTAACAGTCTTAAAATAAAGGGCGGGGCCGTGGACTCACCATATCCGGAAAGAAAGAAATTTATCAGGTAAGCATAAATTTTGTTTTCTTTTCTAAGATATGGTGCGTCCACGGCATCATCAATTACTGTTGGGAATCATTACCCAAGCTAGAGGACACAGATGATTAGGAAGGGACAAGACAGGTAACCTAAACAGAAGGCACCACCTTTCTACCAAAAGAAGCCTCAGCCGAGGCAAATGTATCGACTTGGTAAAATTTTGAAAAAGTATGCAGAGAAGACCAAGTTGTAGCCTTGCAAATCTGTTCCACAGAAGCTTCAGTCTTGAAAGCCCAAGAAGAAGAGACAGCCCTAGTGGAATGAGCTGTAATACTCTCAGGAGGCTGCTGTCCAGCAGTCTCATAGGCCAAACAAATTATACTTCTCAACGAGAGAGAAAGAGAAATAGCTTTCTGACCTTTACGTTTTCCAGAGAAACAAACAATCAGGCAGAGGACTGTCGAAAATCCTTAGTCGCCTGTAGGTAGAATTTCAGAGCACGCACATCATCCAGGTTGTGTAACAAACGTTCCTTATGAGAAGAAGGATTAGGACATAGGGGAGGAACAACAATTTCCTGATTAATATTTCTATCTGAAACAACTTTAGGAAGAAAACCTAACTTAATATGAAGAACCACTTTATCGGCATGAGAAATAAGATAAGGTGAATCATACTGCAGAGCTGAGAGTTCAGAGACTCTCCGACCAGAAGAGATAGCAACAAGAAACAAAACCTTCCAAGATACCAACTTAATATCTATGGAATGTATTGGCTCAAATGGAGCCTGCTGCAAAACTTTAAGAACAAGGTTAAGACTCCAAGGAGGAGAAACTGACTTAAACACAGGCCTGATTCTAATCAGGGCCTGACAAAAAAGAATGCACGTCTGGCACATCTGCCAGATGCTTATGTAGCAAAACATACAAAGCAGAGATCTGACCCTTCAGAGTACTTGCTGACAACCCCTTCTCCAGACCTTCCTGGAGAAACGACAAAATCCTAGGAATCCTGACTTATTCCAAGAGTAGCCCCTGGATTCACACCAATAAAGATATTTATGCCATATCTTATGGTAAATCTTCCTAGTAACAGGCTTGTGAGCCTGAATCATAGTCTCAATGACTGACTCAGAAAACCCATGCTTAGAAAGAACTAAATGTTCAATCTCCAAACAGTCAGTTTCAGAGAAACGAGATTTGGATGAAGGAATGGACCCTGTAGTAGAAGGTCCTTCCTCAGAGGTAGTCTCCAAGGTGGGAGAGATGATATCTCCACTAGGTCCGCATACCAGATCCTGCAAGGCCACGCAGGGGCTATTAGAATCACTGATGCTCTCTCCTGCTTGATACGAGCAATGACTTGTGGAAGAAGGGCAAATGGAGGAAACAGGTATGCCAGAGTGAAGTCCCAAGGGACCACCAGAGCATCTATCAGAGCGGCCTGTGGATCCCTTGACCTTGAACCGTACCTTGGAAGTTTGGCATTCTGACAAGAAGCCGTCAGATCCAGCTCCGGCACCCCCATATGAGGGTTAAGCCGGAGAACACCTCCGGATGGAGTTCCCACTCCCCGGGATGAAAAGTCGGTCTGCTCAGAAAATCCGCTTCCCAGTTGTCCACCCCTGGATGTGAATGGCAGATAGACAGCAATTGTGAACCTCCGCCCACTGGATGATCCGAGCCACCTCCTTCATGGCTAGGGAACTCTGATTTCCTCCCTGGTGGTTGATGTAGGCCACCGAGGTTATGTTGTCTGACTGGAACCTGATAAACCGGGCTAAAGACTGCTGAGGCCAAGCCATCAGAGCAATGAAAATCGCTCTCAACTCCAACAAAAATTTATGGGGAGAATGGATTCCTCCCGAGTTTAGAGGCCCTAAACCTTTAACGAGTCCCAAACTGCTCCTAAGCCCAACAGGCTGGCATCCGTGGTAACAATCACTCAGGAAGGTCTCCGAAAGCATGTTCCCTGAGACAGATGCTCCTAAGAAAAACCACCACGGGAGGGAGTCTCTTGTCGACTTATCTAGATATATCCTCTGAGACAGATCCGAATGGTCTCCATTCCATTGTTTGAGCATGCATAACTGCAAAGCTCTCAAATGGAACTGAGCAAAGGGAATGATATCCATGGAAGCGACCATCAGACCAATTACTTCCATATATTGAGCCACTGATGGTCGAACAGTAGACTGTAAGGAGAGAATCTTGGATTTTCTGACCTCCGTTAGAAATATTTTTATTACTAGGGAGTCTATTATGGTCCCCAAAAACACCACCCTTGCAGAAGGAACAAGGGAACTCTTTTCTAGATTTACTTTGCATTCATGGGAACGTAGAAAAGACAACAAGATCTCTGTGTGAGATTTTGCTTGTTGAAAAGATGGCGCTTAAACCAATATGTCTTCCAGGTAGGGCGCCACTGCAATTCCCGGAGACCTGGTCACTGCTAAGAGAGCCCCCAGAACCTTTGAGAAAATTCTGGGAGCTGTAGCAAGGCCAAACGGAAGAGCCACAAACTGGAAATGTTTGTCCAGAAAGGCAAATCTCAGGAACTTGTGATGTTCCTTGTGGATGGGAACATGAAGATACGCATCCTTCAAGTCTATGGTCGTCATGAACTGACCTTCCTGAACTAAAGGAAGAATGGACCGGATAGTTTCTATTTTGAAGAACGGTACTCTGAGAAAGCTGTTGAGACATTTCAGGTCCAGAATAGGTCTGAAAGTTCCTTCTTTTTTGGGAACTACTAACAAATTGGAATATAACCCCAGGCCATGTTCCTTCATTGGAACAAGTACTATCACTCCCAGGGAGGAAAGATCTTAAACACATTTCAAGAACGCCTCTCTCCTTGTCTGGTCTACAGATAACCTTGAGAGGTAGAACCTGCCCCCCTGGGAGGAAAGGTTTTGAATTGCAATTTGTAACCCTGAGCTACCATGTTCACAGCCCAGGGATCTGGGACATCTCGTATTCAAGCTTGAGAAAACTGAGAAAGCCTGCCCCCCACATGATCCGATCCCGAATCGGGGGCAAACCCTTAATGCTGATTTAGAGTCAGCTGCGGGTTTCTTTGATTGCTTCCCCTTGTTCCAAGGTTGATTGGGTCTCCAGGAAGACTTGGGCTGTTCTTGCTTGGAAGAAGAAGAGGAAGGCTTTCCTCTGAAGATATGAAAGGAACGAAAACAACTCTGAGGTCCTTTAGATCTATTCTCCTTATCTTGAGGTAGAAAAGATCCCTTTCCACCCGTAATATCAGAAATTAAACAGAGTCTTACCCTTATAAGGAATAGCTAGAATCTTGACCTTAGTGTAAACATCAGCTGACCATGATTTCAGCCATAATGCTCTGCGGGCTAGATATCTTGGCTCCTAGTCTGATAACCTGCAAGATAGCATCAGAAATAAAGGAATTGGCTAGTTTAAGAGCCTTAATTCTGTCTTGGATCTCATCCAAGGGAGTCTCTACCTGGAGAGAATCAGACAAGGCATCAAACCAGTAGGATGCCGCCCTTACAACTGTGGCAATACACACTGCAGGTTGCAATTGGAGACCTTGATGAACATACATCTTTTTTTCAAATAAGCCTCCAGCTTTTTGTCCATTGGATCCTTAAAAGAACAACTATCTTCAATTGGAATCGTAGTTCTCTTAGCCAGAGTAGAAATGGCCCCTTCTACCTTAGGCACAGTGTGCCAAGGGTCCTTAATGGAATCAGCAACAGGAAAAAAAAAATTTAAAAATAGGAGAAAAAGGTATCCCTGGCCTCTCCCATTCCTGAGTAATAATCTCCGAGGCTCTGGAACAGGAAACATCTCCGCAGAGGAAGGAAGATCAAAGTAACTATAAAGTTTACTAGACTTCTTAGGGTTGACAATGACAGGAGTATCGGAGTCGTCCAAAGTAGCTAAAACCTCCTTTAATAGTACACAGTGTTCAAGCTTAAATCTGAAGGATACAACTTCAGTATCCGAAAGAGGCATTACACTGTTCGAATCTGAGATTTCACCCTCAGAAGCTACCGACGTATCTTTCTCATCTGATTTAAGAGAAAGGGCAACTTGGGTAGCCAGAGCTGGCGCAGAAACCTTACTATCTGAATCTAACTTTCCTATTGTGTTCTCCCTCTAACCCAGGAAAAACAGCTAAAGCCGCAGACACCGCTGAAGATACTGGCCAGCAATTTCTGCTTGCAAATAAACTCCCCCGGGAGATTGAGAGAAACCACAGGGCACTGCATGTGACACAATTGAGGCTTGAGACGTTACAGGGGAAAGTGTGGCATTGTCTGAACAGCATAAACCTGAGAGACATTAGGCTCACCAAAAAATATTTTTTCTTTACTATGCAAAGTCTTCTTAACAAATGAAGAGCTTGGACTTCCAAACACAAAAGGCATGAGTTCATCAGAACAGACTCCTGCTCTGTATCAGACATGGCCATAAAATTTATACCTCAAAGGATAAATTTGTGCAAATATAAATGTCTAGAGCAATTTCTGCTTGCAAATTACCTCAGACCTCAGCTTAAAGTTCTAGTTCCCACAGAAGCAACTAAAGACTTGTATTAAGAAACATTTTTACTTAAGTATCAGAGTGAGACAACGCTCAACAAAACCTCTGGGGACCTCCACACCTCAGTATAACTGAGGCGCCTACCTGCAGATTAGAAAAGGTAACACAGGATTAGCTGCAGAAATCTTCCGTGTAGCCGACACCTCTCCGTCTAAGGAGTGTCACGCGATCGGACGTTTCTACTGCGCCACAGAAGGTGCGAAAAAGTGAGCCGCCTACTTCCTGGATACGCTGGAAGTCTAAACAGGCTGAGAGACTTCTCTAACGTAAAACCTGAAAACGGCTTCTAAACGGAGGAGACAGAGTCGTATGGAGACCGACAACAGTAAGCACCTCACATAGAAAATCTTAATAAAGAAATTATCAAGTAAAAAATAAGAGCCATTTAGCAATTAACCCCTTCATCTCCTAGAGGGGATAATGAAGTCTCTATCACATGCATAAAGTGCCTGCCCTATGCCACTTTAATTCTTACCCAAGGATCATAATTGTCCCAAATTCAATACTGCAGGACATCCTATAAGTGCAGAGTCTCCCCGCCTGGTACACATTACAGCACTTACCTGCAAAGTTCGCCGTACGGCATGTAGACAGCTGATCTGATGAGAGAGCATCTGCTTCTCAAAGAGACCTGTAGAAAAGAAAAGACAGAGTAAACCTACTCTGGCTTTCTACAACATGGGCAGCAAATGTGTTAGAAAAACCTCACAAGTTTCTAACTGCTTTAAAGCCACCACTGCCCTACTGAAGAGACTAATGTGAAGTACAGCTATACCCAGAACACAGGAAGATCAGAGTAAACCTACTCTGGTTTCTAAAGAATAAAACAAAAAAATTCTTGCTTGTAGCGAATTAAATCCACAATTTTCTTCAGACACCAAAACCTTTGCCTCCTTCATTGACATAGGCAAAGAGAATGACTGGGGATTGTGGGTAGGGGAGTGATACTTAACAGTTTAACTGTGGTGCTCTTTGCCTCCTCCTGCTGGCCAGAAGTGATATTCCCAACAGTAATTGATGATACCGTTGACTCATCATATCTTAGGAAAGAAAGCACATTATTTTGTATGTGAAGAACATAGGAATTAAGGAATATAAAATAAGTGCAATGCGCATCAAGATTTGCGATTTAGGTATAACGCAGTCGGGTTAGCCAACCTGATGTATTGTTAACTTCAAGACACATTTATGAACTATTAACTATCAAATATTAAAAATGATTATTAAATATTATACATACTGTAGAATATTCTAACTAATCCATAGAATATATCTATATATTTTACAGTATGTATACTGTATTAATTTTTAATAATATTTTTTTTTTTATATTTTATATTTCAATAACATGCATTGAATTTGCCAATTCTTCATGTGCACTAAACCAACCACTTTAGACCTAAATTGCTAACTCTGATGCACGTTACCCATATTTTACATTCCTATGTTCTTCACATAGAAAATAATGTACTTTTTATCATAATTTATATATATACATATATGAAAAATATCTTATACTGTAAATGTAAAATAGATATTTATAACTATATATCTATATCAATGAAGGCAAAATGATCGTCTGGGGTTGCCATGTTCCTTTTTCTGAGGGGAATTGCCTGGTATTTTGGCACTGGACTGACCTTAATAGGCGGTATCAGACTGATATACTACAGGAACTTTCTACTCTGTGAAAAGCATAACTGGGCTAAAAAGAATCCAGGTGGTAAATCCCCATGGAACAGGCTAACAAGTTATTGAGCTGGTTGTTCGTTCCTGAGATTGCACTTCTCTCTGTGTGCATTGAGACTCCCTATGGGAAAAAAGGGCAACCAGACATGGACTCCTTGCTCAGTGTGCTTAGAGGAAAATGGATACATATATAGTGCAGAATTTTTTTTTACATTTACTCTCCCTTTAGATTTGCCACACCATTCATAATTATTTAATTTTGGAATGATCATGCTTTTTAATGTTTGGAAACTCTACTATTAATTTAAGGTTTGTACTTTGAATATTTCCTGTATTCAACAGATTCATTTAAAAGCCTTTTAGTATTCACCATTACTGAAGTGTTTAGCATGTATTTCTATTCACCATAGCACCAAGGTCAGCTCTATTTGTACTGCTCCTGACAGTCCCTAGTGTGCTAGCAAGACTACTTGTGCTGTCAGTCTTAGGGAATGTGAACAATAAAGAAGCCTATTACATTGCATTGGGCAAACTGTAAATTCTTGTAATTATTGTACTATTTATTTTAAACCGTGTTCTGTGGATGTTTTCATGTACTGTAGTCTTATTCTGTGACAATTTATTTAGTAAGCAAACATTCCATCAAATATAGAATATACCAAAAAGGGCATGGTAGTTGAAAAAATATTTTTAACCAATTTAATTTAAAGTATAAAACAAGATACGCAAAAGGCAATCAAAATGCCAAGCTAGTATCTATATGAGGCGCCAGAACTAAAAAATTAATATATTTAATAAAGGTATTGATGTAATATACCTTTGTAAAGTATGCAAATAGGTCTAATAGAACAAGATGTGTAATGATCTCTATACTATTTATGGAACAATGGCTAGAATGTCGGTGAAGTAAATGTTCTTATGTAACAAAATTAGTAGCATATACACAATCATGATCACATATGTTGCATATACATCAGAATAATAAGTATAAAATACAATCTAGTGGTTGGTAAATGCAAAGAAAAACCAAAGTCCAGATATGGAAATAGGGGGTGGAATCCCGATAAGGAACTTTTTCAATACTAAGGAGAGTCCACGGCTTCAGGCAGCTCCTCTAGTGTATCACACCACGACACAAGATAAGAAGGTCTAGAATACAAAAGATAGAGGGCGCCACATAGTGCAAATCAGGCTGATAGACAAAAAGGTGTAGATAAAGATGAAAACCTACTCACCTGATGGAAGGCACAATTGTGCGGTACAGGCAGACCGGAACCAATGAGTCATCCGGCAGACTTCTAGGCACACCTGGAGCAGATGGTATCCTCGTCCCACCAGAGGGAGTCCAGAGATATTCCTGGTTACCACAGGGAATGTCAAGCCATGGTCAGCGATGAAAACCAGCACACAATGGCAGTACAGTACACTCTGGGACGAGGATACCATCTGCTCTAGGTGTGCCTAGAAGTCTGCCGGATGACTCATTGGTTCCGGTCTGCCTGTACCGCACAATTGTGCCTTCCATCACATGAGTAGGTTTTCATCTGTATCTACACCTTTTTGTCTATCAGCCTAATTTGCACTATGTGGCGCCCTCTATCTTTTGTATTCTAGACCAATTTAATTTAATATAGCAGATTTAAAAATGTGTTCGTTTTTTTTTTTTTTTAAATATGTGTAACTGTCTTGAACAAACCAACATTTCATACTAAAGCTTGCAGAGGCATGTCACTCTCAACCAACAGAGCTCTAGAAGTTGTCCTTATCAGCCAATAAGGAAGCTGTATTAATTGCAGCCTACCTGCTACGCACAAAAAATTCCAAACGTATAAAATAATGCTCTATCTGATGTATAACATACAATGTTAGAGTTCAACCAACCTGTCTCCATGACTTCATTTGAATCTTTTTAAGCTCAATGTTTCCTCAAAACAAATTTTGATGTATCTCTCTCTCTCTCTCTCTCTCTCTCTCTCTCTCTCTCTCTCTCTCTCTCTCTCTCTCTCTCTCTCTCTCTCTATATATATATATATATATATATATATATATATTTTTTTTTTTAAAAGGCTGTTATTTCTTAAACATGTCACAGGCAAAACATACAAAGTTTTGTTAATTGCATAGTAACGGTTTACATTTTACATTACGTAGTCACTTATCTATATTCTAACATGAGTCATGTATACACATTTGAGATGAACGTCAGTGCTAGTCTGATATTCCGATTATCCAAACACAGACTCCAGAATTATTGGAAAGTCATATTTAAACCTGTCTAATTGCACCAAATGTTTATGTATGGAAAAACAATGGCTATGTCTGCAATGAAAATTCCTTTCCAAATAAGCATGGGTCAGTTCTTTCCATGGCATTGTAGACTTATATAAACAGCCGCAGTGAACCCATATAACTTCCATGAAGGGTAAGAGCTCTGTGACACTTCTATTGCAATTAATAAAGGTTTCATTGAGGATACATCACATTTAATTCCAGTCAAAATTTAAATGCACATAGATGAATTACAGGTATACCCCGCTGATACAGCGGGTTAGGGACCGGAGCCCTGCTGTAAAGTGAAAACTGCCTTAAAGTGAAACAAGGCAGTTTTAGCTTTCTTTTCACTTGCCAGTCTGTTTAAAAACTTGAAAACATGTTTGAATTAACATATATTAGGTGTGCAATAGTGCTACGTTTAGTTTAACACTCGCACAGCACAGTATGCAATTAGTATTCAATAAATACTGTACCTGTAAAATAGTGACAATTACTGTAGTAAAATTTGCCAGACTATAGCACTGAGACACAGATTGCACTGTAATGCTGTAAACAGAGTGAACTGCGCATAAGAAAATGGTGCAAGTCACTTTTCTCGCAATCTCATGATAATTACAGCACTGTTTCAAAATCCTTGGAGGTTGAACTTCAGCTCCACAAAGCGCTGTATTAGCGAAGCGCTGTAAAGTGAAGCGCTGTAAAGTGAGTTATACCTATATACATGTACTGGCAAAAATAATTCTAGCAAAAGTTATCACTATTTTAGTGTTAACATTTTTCTCTGCATGTGAAGCACAGCTAGATATTCTCAGTGCACCAGCATTTTAACTACTGCAGCTGCTCAGAGCACCAGTGGGGCTTGTATTGTGTCAGCAATTAATACATTGAGTCATTGCCATATGGTACAAGCACTTTAGACTCTATTAGTAAGTGCTGTATTTAAAATGCTGGTGCACGATGCATACTTAAATACACGCTTGAAACAGCTATAGCTTTTACTAGAAGCATTTTTGCTAATACATGTATATTACAAAAATGCTTCAATTCAAAACTGAAATGCATCCATGTGGATTCCAATTTTGGCTGTAATGTCCCTTTAAAGAAACACTGTACTGTACATTTTCTTCCCTTTAAAGGGAAATTAAACCCAAACATTTTCTTTCATGATTCAGATAGAAAATACAATTTTAAACAACATTCCAATTTACTTGTATTATTTAATTTGCTTCATTATTTAGATATCTTTTGTTAAAGAAATAGCAATGCACATGGGTGAGCCAATCACATGAGGCATCTATGTGCAGCTACCAATCAGAAGCTACTGAGTCTATCTAGATATGCTTTTCATGAAAGAATATCAAGAAAAGGAAGCAAATTAGATAATAGAAGTAAATTAGAAAGTTGTTTAAAAACAGAATTTATGTTTACCTGATAAATTACTTTCTCCAACGGTATGTCCGGTCCACGGCGTCATCCTTACTTGTGGGATATTCTCTTCCCCAACAGGAAATGGCAAAGAGCCCAGCAAAGCTGGTCACATGATCCCTCCTAGGCTCCGCCTTCCCCAGTCATTCGACCGACGTAAAGGAGGAATATTTGCATAGGAGAAATCATATGATACCGTGGTGACTGTAGTTAAAGAAAATAAATTATCAGACCTGATTAAAAAACCAGGGCGGGCCGTGGACCGGACACACCGTTGGAGAAAGTAATTTATCAGGTAAACATAAATTCTGTTTTCTCCAACATAGGTGTGTCCGGTCCACGGCGTCATCCTTACTTGTGGGAACCAATACCAAAGCTTTAGGACACGGATGAAGGGAGGGAGCAAATCAGGTCACCTAGATGGAAGGCACCACGGCTTGCAAAACCTTTCTCCCAAAAATAGCCTCAGAAGAAGCAAAAGTATCAAATTTGTAAAATTTAGTAAAAGTGTGCAGTGAAGACCAAGTCGCTGCCTTACATATCTGATCAACAGAAGCCTCGTTCTTGAAGGCCCATGTGGAAGCCACGGCCCTAGTGGAATGAGCTGTGATTCTTTCAGGAGGCTGCCGTCCGGCAGTCTCGTAAGTCAATCTGATGATGCTTTTAAGCCAAAAAGAGAGAGAGGTAGAAGTTGCTTTTTGACCTCTCCTTTTACCAGAATAAACAACAAACAAGGAAGATGTTTGTCTAAAATCCTTTGCAGCATCTAAATAGAATTTTAGAGCACGAACTACATCCAAATTGTGCAACAAACGTTCCTTCTTTGAAACTGGATTCGGACACAAAGAAGGCACGACTATCTCCTGGTTAATGTTTTTGTTAGAAACAACTTTCGGAAGAAAACCAGGTTTAGTACGCAAAACCACCTTATCTGCATGGAACACCAGATAAGGAGGAGAACACTGCAGAGCAGATAACTCTGAAACTCTTCTAGCAGAAGAAATTGCAACCAAAAACAAAACTTTCCAAGATAATAACTTAATATCAACGGAATGTAAGGGTTCAAACGGAACCCCCTGAAGAACTGAAAGAACTAAATTGAGACTCCAAGGAGGAGTCAAAGGTTTGTAAACAGGCTTGATTCTAACCAGAGCCTGAACAAAAGCTTGAACATCTGGCACAGCTGCCAGCTTTTTGTGAAGTAACACAGACAAAGCAGAAATCTGTCCCTTCAAAGAACTTGCAGATAATCCTTTCTCCAAACCTTCTTGAAGAAAGGATAGAATCTTAGGAATTTTTATCTTGTCCCAAGGGAATCCTTTAGATTCACACCAACAGATATATCTTTTCCATATTTTATGGTAGATTTTTCTAGTTACAGGCTTTCTGGCCTGAACAAGAGTATCAATGACAGAATCTGAGAACCCTCGCTTTGATAAAATCAAGCGTTCAATCTCCAAGCAGTCAGTTGGAGTGAGACCAGATTCGGATGTTCGAACGGACCTTGAACAAGAAGGTCCCGTCTCAAAGGTAGCTTCCATGGTGGAGCCGATGACATATTCACCACGTCTGCATACCAAGTCCTGCGTGGCCACGCAGGAGCTATCAAGATCACTGATGCCCTCTCCTGATTGATCCTGGCTACCAGCCTGGGGATGAGAGGAAATGGTGGGAACACATACGCTAGTTTGAAGGTCCAAGGTGCTACTAGTGCATCTACTAGAGTCGCCTTGGGATCCCTGGATCTGGACCCGTAGCAAGGAACCTTGAAGTTCTGACGAGAGGCCATCAGATCCATGTCTGGAATGCCCCACAACTGAGTAATTTGGGCAAAGATTTCCGGATGGAGTTCCCACTCCCCCGGATGAAATGACTGACGACTCAGAAAATCCGCTTCCCAATTTTCCACTCCTGGGATGTGGATTGCAGACAAGTGGCAGGAGTGAGTCTCCGCCCATTGAATGATTTTGGTCACTTCTTCCATCGCCAGGGAACTCCTTGTTCCCCCCTGATGGTTGATGTACGCAACAGTCGTCATGTTGTCCGATTGAAACCGTATGAATTTGGCCCTTGCTAGCTGAGGCCAAGCCTTGAGAGCATTGAATATCGCTCTTAGTTCCAGAATATTTATCGGGAGAAGAGATTCTTCCCGAGACCAAAGACCCTGAGCTTTCAGGAGTCCCCAGACCGCGCCCCAGCCCACCAGACTGGCGTCGGTCGTGACAATGACCCACTCTGGTCTGCGGAAGCTCATCCCCTGTGACAGGTTGTCCAGGGACAGCCACCAACGGAGTGAATCTCTGGTCCTCTGATCTACTTGTATCGTCGGAGACAAGTCTGTATAATCCCCATTCCACTGACTGAGCATGCACAGTTGTAATGGTCTCAGATGAATTCGCGCAAAAGGAACTATGTCCATTGCCGCGACCATCAAACCTATTACTTCCATGCACTGCGCTATGGAAGGAAGAGGAACAGAATGAAGTACTTGACAAGAGTTTAGAAGTTTTGATTTTCTGGCCTCTGTCAGAAAAATCCTCATTTCTAAGGAGTCTATTATTGTTCCCAAGAAGGGAACTCTTGTTGACGGAGATAGAGAACTTTTTTCTACGTTCACTTTCCACCCGTGAGATCTGAGAAAGGCCAGGACGATGTCCGTGTGAGCCTTTGCTTGTGGAAGGGACGACGCTTGAATCAGAATGTCGTCCAAGTAAGGTACTACTGCAATGCCCCTTGGTCTTAGCACCGCTAGAAGGGACCCCAGTACATTTGTGAAAATTCTTGGAGCAGTGGCTAATCTGAACGGAAGTGCCACAAACTGGTAATGCTTGTCCAGAAAGGCGAACCTTAGGAACCGATGATGTTCCTTGTGGATAGGAATATGTAGATACGCATCCTTTAAATCCACCGTGGTCATGAATTGACCTTCCTGGATGGAAGGAAGAATTGTTCGAATGGTTTCCATTTTGAACGATGGAACCTTGAGAAACTTGTTTAGGATCTTGAGATCTAAGATTGGTCTGAATGTTCCCTCTTTTTTGGGAACTATGAACAGATTGGAGTAGAACCCCATCCCTTGTTCTCCTAATGGAACAGGATGAATCACTCCCATTTTTAACAGGTCTTCTACACAATGTAAGAATGCCTGTTTTTTTATGTGGTCTGAAGACAATTGAGACCTGTGGAACCTCCCCCTTGGGGGAAGCCCCTTGAATTCCAGAAGATAACCTTGGGAGACTATTTCCAGCGCCCAAGGATCCAGAACATCTCTTGCCCAAGCCTGAGCGAAGAGAGAGAGTCTGCCCCCCACCAGATCCGGTCCCGGATCGGGGGCCAACATCTCATGCTGTCTTGGTAGCAGTGGCAGGTTTCTTGGCCTGCTTACCTTTGTTCCAGCCTTGCATTGGCCTCCAGGCTGGCTTGGCTTGAGAAGTATTACCCTCTTGCTTAGAGGATGTAGCACTTGGGGCTGGTCCGTTTCTGCGAAAGGGACGAAAAACAGAATTTATGTTTACCTGATAAATTACTTTCTCCAACGGTGTGTCCGGTCCACGGCGTCATCCTTACTTGTGGGATATTCTCTTCCCCAACAGGAAATGGCAAAGAGCCCAGCAAAGCTGGTCACATGATCCCTCCTAGGCTCCGCCTACCCCAGTCATTCGACCGACGTTAAGGAGGAATATTTGCATAGGAGAAACCATATGATACCGTGGTGACTGTAGTTAAAGAAAATAAATTATCAGACCTGATTAAAAAACCAGGGCGGGCCGTGGACCGGACACACCGTTGGAGAAAGTAATTTATCAGGTAAACATAAATTCTGTTTTCTCCAACATAGGTGTGTCCGGTCCACGGCGTCATCCTTACTTGTGGGAACCAATACCAAAGCTTTAGGACACGGATGAAGGGAGGGAGCAAATCAGGTCACCTAAATGGAAGGCACCACGGCTTGCAAAACCTTTCTCCCAAAAATAGCCTCAGAAGAAGCAAAAGTATCAAACTTGTAAAATTTGGTAAAAGTGTGCAGTGAAGACCAAGTCGCTGCCCTACATATCTGATCAACAGAAGCCTCGTTCTTGAAGGCCCATGTGGAAGCCACAGCCCTAGTGGAATGAGCTGTGATTCTTTCAGGAGGCTGCCGTCCGGCAGTCTCGTAAGCCAATCTGATGATGCTTTTAAACCAAAAAGAGAGAGAGGTAGAAGTTGCTTTTTGACCTCTCCTTTTACCAGAATAAACAACAAACAAGGAAGATGTTTGTCTAAAATCCTTTGTAGCATCTAAATAGAATTTTAGAGCGCGAACAACATCCAAATTGTGCAACAAACGTTCCTTCTTCGAAACTGGTTTCGGACACAAAGAAGGTACGACTATCTCCTGGTTAATGTTTTTGTTAGAAACAACTTTTGGAAGAAAACCAGGTTTAGTACGTAAAACCACCTTATCTGCATGGAACACCAGATAAGGAGGAGAACACTGCAGAGCAGATAATTCTGAAACTCTTCTAGCAGAAGAAATTGCAAACAAAAACAAAACCTTCCAAGATAATAACTTAATATCAACGGAATGTAAGGGTTCAAACGGAACCCCCTGAAGAACTGAAAGAACCAAGTTGAGACTCCAAGGAGGAGTCAAAGGTTTGTAAACAGGCTTGATTCTAACCAGAGCCTGAACAAAGGCTTGAACATCTGGCACAGCTGCCAGTTTTTTGTGAAGTAACACAGACAAGGCAGAAATCTGTCCCTTCAAGGAACTTGCAGATAATCCTTTCTCCAATCCTTCTTGAAGAAAGGATAGAATCTTAGGAATCTTTACCTTGTCCCAAGGGAATCCTTTAGATTCACACCAACAGATATATTTTTTCCATATTTTGTGGTAAATTTTTCTAGTTACAGGCTTTCTGGCCTGAACAAGAGTATCAATAACAGAATCTGAGAACCCTCGTTTTGATAAGATCAAGCGTTCAATCTCCAAGCAGTCAGCTGGAGTGAGACCAGATTCGGATGTTCGAACGGACCTTGAACAAGAAGGTCTCGTCTCAAAGGTAGCTTCCATGGTGGAGCCGATTACATATTCACCAGATCTGCATACCAAGTCCTGCGTGGCCACGCAGGAGCTATCAAGATCACCGACGCCCTCTCCTGATTGATCCTGGCTACCAGCCTGGGGATGAGAGGAAACGGCGGGAATACATAAGCTAGTTTGAAGGTCCAAGGTGCTACTAGTGCATCTACTAGAGTCGCCTTGGGATCCCTGGATCTGGACCCGTAGCAAGGAACCTTGAAGTTCTGACGAGAGGCCATCAGATCCATGTCTGGAATGCCCCACAGTTGAGTAATTTGGGCAAAGATTTCCGGATGGAGTTCCCACTCCCCCAGATGTAATGTCTGACGACTCAGAAAATCCGCTTCCCAATTTTCCACTCCTGGGATGTGGATTGCAGACAGGTGGCAGGAGTGAGTCTCCGCCCATTGAATGATTTTGGTCACTTCTTCCATCGCCAGGGAACTCCTTGTTCCCCCCTGATGGTTGATGTACGCAACAGTCGTCATGTTGTCTGATTGAAACCGTATGAACTTGGCCTTTGCTAGCTGAGGCCAAGCCTTGAGAGCATTGAATATCGCTCTCAGTTCCAGAATATTTATCGGTAGTAGAGATTCTTCCCGAGACCAAAGACCCTGAGCTTTCAGGGATCCCCAGACCGCGCCCCAGCCCATCAGACTGGCGTCGGTCGTGACAATGACCCACTCTGGTCTGCGGAAGGTCATCCCTTGTGACAGGTTGTCCAGGGACAGCCACCAACGGAGTGAGTCTCTGGTCCTCTGATTTACTTGTATCGTCGGAGACAAGTCTGTATAGTCCCCATTCCACTGACTGAGCATGCACAGTTGTAATGGTCTTAGATGAATGCGCGCAAAAGGAACTATGTCCATTGCCGCTACCATCAAACCTATTACTTCCATGCACTGCGCTATGGAAGGAAGAGGAACGGAATGAAGTGTTTGACAAGAGTTTAGAAGTTTTGTTTTTCTGGCCTCTGTCAGAAAAATCCTCATTTCTAAGGAGTCTATTATTGTTCCCAAGAAGGGAACCCTTGTCGACAGAGATAGAGAACTCTTTTCCACGTTCACTTTACATCCGTGAGATCTGAGAAAGGCCAGGACTATGTCCGTGTGAGCCTTTGCTTGAGGAAGGGACGACGCTTGAATCAGAATGTCGTCCAAGTAAGGTACTACTGCAATGCCCCTTGGTCTTAGCACCGCTAGAAGGGACCCTAGTACCTTTGTGAAAATCCTTGGAGCAGTGGCTAATCCGAAAGGAAGCGCCACGAACTGGTAATGCTTGTCCAGGAATGCGAACCTTAGGAACCGATGATGTTCCTTGTGGATAGGAATATGTAGATACGCATCCTTTAAATCCACCGTGGTCATGAATTGACCTTCCTGGATGGAAGGAAGAATTGTTCGAATGGTTTCCATTTTGAACGATGGAACCTTGAGAAACTTGTTTAAGATCTTGAGATCTAAGATTGGTCTGAACGTTCCCTCTTTTTTAGGAACTATGAACAGATTGGATTAGAACCCCATCCCTTGTTCTCCTAATGGAACAGGATGAATCACTCCCATTTTTAACAGGTCTTCTACACAATGTAAGAATGCCTGTCTCTTTATGTGGTCTGAAGACAATTGAGACCTGTGGAACCTCCCCCTTGGGGGAAGCCCCTTGAATTCCAGAAGATAACCTTGGGACACTATTTCTAGTGCCCAAGGATCCAGAACATCTCTTGCCCAAGCCTGAGCGAAGAGAGAGAGTCTGCCCCCCACCAGATCCGGTCCCGGATCGGGGGCCAACATTTCATGCTGTCTTGGTAGCAGTGGCAGGTTTCTTGGCCTGCTTTCCCTTGTTCCAGCCTTGCATTGGTCTCCAGGCTGGCTTGGCTTGAGAAGTATTACCCTCTTGCTTAGAGGACGTAGCACTTGGGGCTGGTCCGTTTCTACGAAAGGGACGAAAATTAGGTTTATTTTTGGCCTTGAAAGACCTATCCTGAGGAAGGGCGTGGCCCTTACCCCCAGTGATATCAGAGATAATCTCTTTCAAGTCAGGGCCAAACAGCGTTTTCCCCTTGAAAGGAATGTTAAGGAGTTTGTTCTTGGAAGACGCATCCGCTGACCAAGATTTCAACCAAAGCGCTCTACGCGCCACAATAGCAAACCCAGAATTCTTCGCCGCTAACCTAGCCAATTGCAAAGTGGCGTCTAGGGTGAAAGAATTAGCCAATTTGAGAGCACGGATTCTGTCCATAATCTCCTCATAAGGAGGAGAATCACTATCGATCGCCTTTACTAGCTCATCGAACCAGAAACACGCGGCTGTAGTGACAGGGACAATGCATGAAATTGGTTGTAGAAGGTAACCTTGCTGAACAAACATCTTTTTAAGCAAACCTTCTAATTTTTTATCCATAGGATCTTTGAAAGCACAACTATCTTCTATGGGTATAGTGGTGCGTTTGTTTAAAGTAGAAACCGCTCCCTCGACCTTGGGGACAGTCTGCCATAAGTCCTTTCTAGGGTCGACCATAGGAAACAATTTTTTAAATATGGGGGGAGGGACGAAAGGTATACCGGGCCTTTCCCATTCTTTATTTACAATGTCCGCCACCCGCTTGGGTATAGGAAAAGCTTCTGGGAGCCCCGGGACCTCTAAGAACTTGTCCATTTTACATAGTTTCTCTGGGATGATCAAATTCTCACAATCATCCAGAGTGGATAATACCTCCTTAAGCAGAGCGCGGAGATGTTCCAACTTAAATTTAAATGTAATCACATCGGGTTCAGCTTGTTGAGAAATTTTCCCTGAATCTGAAATTTCTCCCTCAGACAAAACCTCCCTGGCCCCCTCAGACTGGTGTAGGGGCATTTCAGAACCATTATCATCAGCGTCCTCATGCTCTTCAGTATCTAAAACAGAGCAGTCGCGCTTACGCTGATAAGTGGGCATTTTGGCTAAAATGTTTTTGATAGAATTATCCATTACAGCCGTTAATTGTTGCATAGTAAGGAGTATTGGCGCGCTAGATGTACTAGGGGCCTCCTGAGTGGGCAAGACTCGTGTAGACGAAGGAGGGAATGATGCAGTACCATGCTTACTCCCCTCACTTGAGGAATCATCTTGGGCATCATTTTCAGTGTCACATAAATCACATTTATTTAAATGAGAAGGAACCTTGGCTTCCCCACATTCAGAACACAGTCTATCTGGTAGTTCAGACAAGTTAAACAGGCATAAACTTGATAACAAAGTACAAAAAACGTTTAAAATAAAACCGTTACTGTCACTTTAAATTTTAAACTGAACACACTTTATTACTGCAATTGCGAAAAAGTATGAAGGAATTGTTCAAAATTCACCAAATTTTCACCACAGTGTCTTAAAGCCTTAAAAGTATTGCACACCAAATTTGGAAGCTTTAACCCTTAAAATAACGGAACCGGAGCCGTTTTTAACTTTAACCCCTTTACAGTCCCTGGTATCTGCTTTGCTGAGACCCAACCAAGCCCAAAGGGGAATACGATACCAAATGACGCCTTCAGAAAGTCTTTTCTATGTATCAGAGCTCCTCACACATGCGACTGCATGTCATGCTTCTCAAAAACAAGTGCGCAATACCGGCGCGAAAATGAGGCTCTGCCTATGATTAGGGAAAGCCCCTAGAGAATAAGGTGTCTAAAACAGTGCCTGCCGATATTATTTAACAAAAATACCCAGATTAAATGATTCCTCAAGGCTAAATATGTGTAATATATGAATCGATTTAGCCCAGAAAATGTCCACAGTCTTAATAAGCCCTTGTGAAGCCCTTATTTACTGTCTGAATAAAAATGGCTTACCGGATCCCATAGGGAAAATGACAGCTTCCAGCATTACATCGTCTTGTTAGAATGTGTCATACCTCAAGCAGCAAAAGACTGCTCACTGTTCCCCCAACTGAAGTTAATTCCTCTCAACAGTCCTGTGTGGAACAGCCATGGATTTTAGTAACGGTTGCTAAAATCATTTTCCTCATACAAACAGAAATCTTCATCTCTTTTCTGTTTCAGAGTAAATAGTACATACCAGCACTATTTTAAAATAACAAACTCTTGATTGAATAATAAAAACTACAGTTAAACACTAAAAAACTCTAAGCCATCTCCGTGGAGATGTTGCCTGTACAACGGCAAAGAGAATGACTGGGGTAGGCGGAGCCTAGGAGGGATCATGTGACCAGCTTTGCTGGGCTCTTTGCCATTTCCTGTTGGGGAAGAGAATAACCCACAAGTAAGGATGACGCCGTGGACCGGACACACCTATGTTGGAGAAATTTGGTTTATTTTTAGCCTTGAAAGACCTATCCTGAGGAAGGGCGTGGCCCTTACCCCCAGTGATATCAGAAATAATCTCTTTCAAGTCAGGGCCAAACAGCGTTTTCCCCTTGAAAGGAATGTTAAGCAATTTGTTCTTGGAAGACGCATCCGCTGACCAAGATTTTAGCCAAAGCACTCTGCGCGCCACAATAGCAAACCCAGAATTTTTCGCCGCTAATCTAGCCAATTGCAAAGTGGCGTCTAAGGTGAAAGAGTTAGCCAATTTGAGAGCATGAATTCTGTCCAAAATCTCCTCATAAGAAGAATCTTTATTGAGCGCCTTTTCTAGTTCATCGAACCAGAAACACGCTGCTGTAGTGACAGGAACAATGCATGAAATTGGTTGTAGAAGGTAACCTTGCTGAACAAACATCTTTTTAAGCAAACCCTCTAATTTTTTATCCATAGGATCTTTGAAAGCACAACTATCTTCTATGGGTATAGTGGTGCGTTTGTTTAGAGTAGAAACCGCCCCCTCGACCTTGGGGACTGTCTGCCATAAGTCCTTTCTGGGGTCGACCATAGGAAACAATTTCTTAAATATAGGGGGAGGGATGAAAGGTATGCCGGGCCTTTCCCATTCTTTGTTTACAATATCCGCCACCCGCTTGGGTATAGGAAAAGCTTCGGGGGGCCCCGGGACCTCTAGGAACTTGTCCATCTTACATAATTTCTCTGGAATGACCAAATTCTCACAATCATCCAGAGTAGATAACACCTCCTTAAGCAGAGCACGGAGATGTTCCAATTTAAATTTGAATGTAATCACATCAGGTTCAGCTTGTTGAGAAATTTTCCCTGAATCTGAAATTTCTCCCTCAGACAAAACCTCCCTGGCCCCCTCAGACTGGTGTAGGGGCACTTCAGAACCAATATCATCAGCGTCCTCATGCTCTTCCGTATTTTCTAAAACAGAGCAGTCGCGCTTTCGCTGATAAGTGGGCATTTTGGCTAAAATGTTTTTGATAGAATTATCCATTACAGCCGTTAATTGTTGCATAGTAAGGAGTATTGGCGCACTAGATGTACTAGGGGCCTCCTGTGTGGGCAAGACTGGCGTAGACGAAGGAGGGGATGATGCAGTACCATGCTTACTCCCCTCACTTGAGGAATCATCTTGGGCATCATTTTCTCTAAATTTTGTGTCACATAAATCACATCTATTTAAATGAGAAGGAACCTTGGCTTCCCCACATACAGAACACAGTCTATCTGGTAGTTCAGACATGTTAAACAGGCATAAACTTGATAACAAAGTACAAAAAACGTTTTAAAATAAAACCGTTACTGTCACTTTAAATTTTAAACTGAACACACTTTATTACTGCAAATGTGAAAAAGTATGAAGGAATTGTTCAAAATTCACCAAAATTTCACCACAGTGTCTTAAAGCCTTAAAAGTATTGCACACCAAATTTGAAAGCTTTAACTCTTAAAATAACGGAACCGGAGCCGTTTTTATGTTTAACCCCTATACAGTCCCTGGTATCTGCTTTGCTGAGACCCAACCAAGCCCAAAGGGGAATACGATACCAAATGACGCCTTCAGAAAGCCTTTTCTATGTATCTGAGCTCCTCACACATGCATCTGCATGTCATGCTTCTCAAAAACAACTGCGCAATAGAGGCGCGAAAATGAGGCTCTGCCTATGATTAGGGAAAGCCCCTAGAGAACAAGGTGTCCAATACAGTGCCTGCCGGTTATTTTACATAATTCCCAAGAATAAAATAATTCCTCAAAGCTATGAAGTATTAAAAATGCTTATATATCAATCGTTTTAGCCCAGAAAATGTCTACCAGTCTTAAAAGCCCTTGTGAAGCCCTTTATTCTTATGTAATAAAAATGGCTTACCGGATCCCATAGGGAAAATGACAGCTTCCAGCATTACATAGTCTTGTTAGAAATGTGTCATACCTCAAGCAGCAAAAGTCTGCTCACTGTTTCCCCCAACTGAAGTTAATTCCTCTCAACAGTCCTGTGTGGAAACAGCCATCGATTTTAGTAACGGTTGCTAAAATCATTTTCCTCTTACAAACAGAAATCTTCATCACTTTTCTGTTTCAGAGTAAATAGTACATACCAGCACTATTTTAAAATAACAAACTCTTGATTGAAGAATAAAAACTACAGTTAAACACCAAAAAACTCTAAGCCATCTCCGTGGAGATGTTGCCTGTACAACGGCAAAGAGAATGACTGGGGAAGGCGGAGCCTAGGAGGGATCATGTGACCAGCTTTGCTGGGCTCTTTGCCATTTCCTGTTGGGGAAGAGAATATCCCACAAGTAAGGATGACGCCGTGGACCGGACACACCTATGTTGGAGAAATGGTATTCTCCATCTGAATCATGAAAGAAAATATTTGGTTTAATGTCCCTTTAATGTGTTCCTAATGAACCATTTTACCTGATGGAGTCTATTACATTGTTTACAAATAGCTCCTTTCCATGTATCTATCATTTAAAATAGCTACTTTATCCTCTTGAAACCATCACTGTATTGAAAATTTGAATACTGCATTATCTATAGAAAACAAGAAACAGCAACCAGAAATTAGCCACCCAGTAGTGGTGGCAGAGAGAGAGCAGCCAATTTTAAAGAGTATTCTTGCAGCAGCTTTGAATAATATGAACTCATATCAGTTGCTTGCCTGAGTACATTATCCACTTAAGTTCTTCATATGCCCTTCAAAGACTGTAGCATATTGTAAGGTAATTTGTCAGATCAATAGAAAATACATAATAAAAGAAAATAAGTCCTTGAAAAGGTAAACCAGTTTATATAATTGTGCAGTTGTTTTCACTGCATTTTACATTAAATAAAACAAAAACATAAATTATGCTTACCTGATGATTTAATTTCCTTCTGTATGAGGAGAGTCCACAGCATCATTCCTTACTTTTGGGAATACTGAACCTGGCCACAAGGAGGAGGCAAAGACATCCCAGCCAAAGGCTTAAATACTCCCCCCCCCACTTCCCTTATACCCCAATCATTCTGCAAAGGGAATAAGGAACAGTAGGAGAAATATCAGGGTATAAATGATGCCAGAAGATAAAAACAAAATTTTGTTCCGCCCATCTGAGTATACGGGCTGTGGCCGTGGACTCCCCTCATACAGAAGGAAATGAAATTATCAAGTAAGCATAATTTATGTTTTCCTTCTTAATATGAGGAGAGTCCACGGCATCATTCCTTACTGTTGGGAAAACTATACCCAAGCTCTAGAGGACATTGAATGATAACCGGAGGGGTAAAAGAAAAGGCGGACCCTAATCTGAGGGTACCTCAGCCTGCAAAACCTTTCTCCCAAAAGATGCTTCAGCCGAAGCAAAAACGTCAAATTTGTAAAAATTTTTAAAAGTATGTAAGGAGGACCAGGTAGCTGCCTTACAAATCTGATCCATAGATGCCTCGTAGAAGCCACCACTCTAGTGGAATGAGCCGTAATCCTCTGAGGAGGTCTAAGTCCCGCTGACTCGTAAGCTAAGCGTATAACGCTCCTCAACCAAAAAGATAAGGAAGTCAAAGAGGCCTTAAGACCCTTATGCTTCCCAGAGTAGATAACAAACAAGGAAGAAGTTTGTCTAAAATCCTTAGTAGCTTGAAGATAAAACTTCAAAGCTCGAACAACATCCAGATTATGAAGTAAACGTTCCTTCGAAGAAGAAGGATTAGGACACAAGGAAGGAACCACAATCTCCTGATTGATGTTATGATCAGACACCACCTTAGGAAGAAAACCCAAGCGGGTAAGTAGGACAGCCTTATCAGTGTGAAACATTAGATAGGGAGGCTCACATTGCAAGGCAGCCATTTCAGAAACTTGGCGTGCCAGAGCAATAGTCAATAGAAAAAGGACCTTCCAGGACAACATTTTAATGTCAATCGAATGCATAGGCTCACACGGAGCCCAAGCAAAAACTTAAGAACAAGATTCAAACTCCAAGGTGGAGCATTAGATCTAAACTCTGGTCTGATCCTGAACAGAGCCTTAACAAAGGATTGCACGTCAGGAAGCTCTGCAAGCCTCTTGTGCAGCAAAACTGAAAGGGACGAAATCTGTCCCCTCAGGAAACTGGCAGACAGACCATCCTGGAGAAAGGAAAGACTCGTGGCAGCCTTGACCTTATGCCAGGCGAAACCACGCTCTTCAGACCAGAGCAAGTAAGCTCTCCACACCTTATGGTAGAAGTGATGAGTAACAGGCTTACGAGCCTGAATGAGAGTGTCAATAACTCTCTCAGAGAAACCTCTCTTGGCTAAGACTAAGTGTTCAATCTCCCCGCAGTCAGCCTCAGATAATCTAGACTTGATGAACAAAGGGACCCTGTTCCAGCAGATCCCTGCGACAAGGTAACCTCCATGGAGGAGAAGAGGACATCCCCACCAGATCCGCGAACCACATCCTTTGCGGCCACGATGGAGCAATCAGTATCACTGATGCTTGCTCCTGCTTGATGTGGGCCACAACACGAGGGAGAAGTGGTAACGGAGGAAAAATGTAAATTAGGTTGAACCTCCAAGGCACTGCTAATGCATCTATTAGCTACGCCTGAGGATCCCTGGACCGCGACCCATATCTGAGTAGCTTGGAATTGAGTCCCACATCTGTTGCAAATCTCCGCAAATACCTCAGGATGGAGAGACCATTCCCCCAGATGAAAGGATTGTCTGCTGAGAAAATCCGCTTTCCAGTTGTCCACACCCGGAATGTGGATCGCTGACAGCGAGCAGTTGTGGGCCTCCGTCCATTCCAGAATCAGAGATACTTTCCTCATTGCTAGGGAGCTCCTCGTTCCCCCCTGATGGTTTATATAAGCCACCGAGGTTATGTTGTTTGATTGGAATCTGATAAACTGGGACAAACCCAGACGAGGCCAAGCCTTCAGAGCATTGAAGATCGCTCAAAGTTCCAAACTGTTGATAGGGAGGAGAGATTCCTCTAGAGTCCACAGGCCCTGTGCCTTCCTGGCGCCACAAACAGCTCCCCATCCTGACAGACTTGCGTCCGTAGTCACAAACTAGATGGTCTCAAGAAGGATGTCCCTTGGGACAGGTGATCTAGACAGAGCCAGCAAGAGAGCGATTCTTTCGACCAGTTGTCCAGAGAAATCTGTTAAGGCAGATCAGAATGATCGCTGTTCCAATGTCTCAGCATGCACAGCTGAAGTGGTCTGAGATGGAACCTGGCAAAAGGGATGATGTCCATGCAGACACCATGAGACCAACCACCTCCATACACCGAGCCACAGAGGGCCTGAAGGAGTTCTGGAGGGCAAGACAAGTGGAAGTTAGCTTGCAACGTCTCTGGTCTGTAAAGAATATCCTCATGGATATTGAATCTATAATAGTACCCAGGAATTCTACCCTGGTACTGAGAGTAAGAAAACTCTTTTCTAAGTTTATCTTCCATCCATGAGATTGAAGAAGAAGTAGAAGATCCTTCGATTGGTCCTCTGCCAGACGACAGGATGGTGCTTGAACCATAATGTCATCCAAGTATGGTGCTACTGCTATACCTCTGGTTCTGGCCACTGCCAGCAGAGCCCCCAGAACCTTCGTAAAAACTCTTGGAGCAGTAGCCAGAGCAAACGGCAGTGCAATTAACTGGAAGTTTTGGTCCAGGAACGCAAACCTTAGGAACTTAAAGTGTTCTTTGTGTATAGGAACATGAAGGTAAGCATCCTAAAGATCTATACTGGTCATGAACTGTCCTTCCTGAACTAAGGGAAGGATGGACCTTATTGTCCATCTTAAACGAGGGGACAGATAGAAATTTGTTTAAACACTTAATGTCCAGAATTGGGCGGAAGGTTCCCTCCTTCTTCTGGACCACAAACAGGTTTGAATAGTATCCCATACCTCTTTCCGCAAGAGGAACCGGGACAATGACTCCCAGGAAGGATAGATCCCTCACGTACCCCAGAAAGGCTTCTCATTTTTCTGGCCTTGAAGACAGGTTTGACAAGAGGAATCTGCCCCTGTGTGGATGAGACTTGAAACCTATCCTGTATCCATGAGCGATGACCTCCAGGACCCAAGGGTCTTGCACATCCCCAAACCAAGCGTCTAAAAAGAGCGATAGTCTGCCCCCTACCAGATCCATAGCCGGATCAGGGGCCGCACCTTCATGCCAACTTTGTCTCGGTGGGTTTCTTGTTTTGCTTGGACTGAGCCAGCTTCCAAGTCCCCTTGGATTGCTTGGGCTTTGTGGAGGGCTGCTGACGTTGGGATTTATCCGAACGAAAGGAACGAAAATTAGGACCTTGTCCTTTAGGTTTGTTCTTCTTATCCTGCAGTAAAAAGGCACCCTTGCCTCCTGTAACTGTGGATATAATGGAGTAAAGGCCTGGACCAAATACAATCTTTCCCTTAAATGGAAGGGAAAGACGTCTTGACTTCGAAGTCATGTCCGCAGACCAGGACTTCAGCAATAGTGCCCTACGGGCATGAACAGAAAAACCTGAAGCCTTAGCATTCAGTCGAATTATCTGCATATTTGCATCACAAATAAAAGAATTAGCTACCCTTAAGGCGTTAATTCTTTCTTGGATCACGTTGAGGCAACCCTCCACCTCGATTAACTCAGATAAGGAGTCACACCAGTAGGTAGCCGCTCCAAGAACAGCCGCTGCCAGTTGAAACAAATATCCTGTAAGTTGAGATCTTTCTTAACAAAGTTTCTATCTTCTTATCCATGGGCTCTTTAAACCTCAAACTATCGAGATAGTAGTACACTTAGCAAGCGTGGAGATAGCGCCATCCACCTTGGGGATGGAACCCCACAACTCCAATTGAGAATCCGGAACCGGGAATAATTTTTTAAAGGAAGAAGAAGGGGAAAATGAAGAACCAAGTCTTTCCCATTCATTCTTAATAATGTTTGCCATCTTTACAGGAACCGGGAAAGTCTGTGGTACAACCCTGTCCTCGTAGATCTAATCTTTTTAGGAATCAAAGGTTCCTCAGGCAATTTAGACTCTGGGACCTCTAAAGTAGCCAAAACTTCCTTTAGCAGAAAGCGTAAATGTTCAATCCTAAATCTAAAGTCTGGTTCCTTTGCAGCTGGAGGCTTAGAGGCAGCAGACTCCGACCCAGAAAGAGCATCCTCTGAAGTATCAGAGGCGTCTTCATCAGCGCATAATCTTGTATCAGATACATCCAACAAGCTAGTAGATGACCCCTGGGAAGGATAGTAATATTTGAGATTTCGGTTGCGCTTAGCAGGGCAAGGTAAAGCACTAAAGGCCGCAGACACTGCCATTTGTAACTGCTCAGCAAAGTCTGTAAAAGTAAAAGGGCCCCTCCAGATGGAGGCTTAGGAGTCCTACGGGAAGCTGCATGTGTATTGGGAGATGACTGTAGGGTGCGCACCTCATGGGACGGAGACTCCTCAGTGGACGGCTCAGTGGTACTAAACATATTAATTTTCTTTGACATGATTACATTATCAAGGAAGGAGGAACATAATTGAGCAGGTAAGTATACTGTGGCCTCCTCACAATATAGGCAGGTATTAGACTTAGCTAAAGAGGGAGTACCCTCTAACGCATCAGAATCCTCCATAGCTTGTGCTTATAAAGCAGACTATTGCTAGTCAGATAAAACGGCACCTTTATACCCCCAATGGCTGTGGCACTCACCACCTCCTATGACCCAAGCCCAACAGAGAAACCGCTTTGTCTCCAGTAAACTGCACGGTCAGGAAAGAGGAAATCAGTGTGACCACACCCGATCACGTGGTGAGCAATGCAGGACCGCCCTTGCCATAGGAAAGAGCGCGCCAAGCCTTTCAGGCTGCACAGCTTTCCAAAATAAAAGTAAAACCTGTATGTTCCCAAATCTTCCCGAGCCTCATCTCAGACATGTTGCAACATAATCATAATAAAATTAAATTATGTGATTAATTCCCCCTGTTCAATAATCCCCCTCCGGAGATATTTACCCTTGATTTCATACAGATAATAGGAGACACACTGTGACCCTGTCTTCTTGCGTGTATAAAAAATGAAGCAATCTTACCGGAATCTATGCCGTGGAACAGAAACACAGCCTCTCAAGTTTGACAGTCTTGTAGCATCGCTCCTGACATGGACTTGAGTGATGGAAGCAGGCAGTGAAACTCGTCAACACTGATTGCTTAGGAGCTGTTAATACGAGTCTGGATGGGTTCGCAGAAAGACTCTCCCTGCATCTCCAGACCCTAACTTTCGTCAATGCTCTCACTGAGAGGCTGACAAGACTACTTAAAACTCCAGTCCCATTTCGAAGGGTAGATACCCTTCATAAGGAACTACACCGAATCTTCTGACACTTCTCTGCCAACCTCCTGTGACGAAAGGCAAAGAATGACTGGGGTATTAGGGAAGTGGGGGGGAGTATTTAAGCCTTTAGCTGGGGTGACTTTGCCTCCTCCTGGTGGCCAGGTTCGGTATTCTAAACAGTAAGGAATGATGCTGTGGACTCTCCTCATATTAAGAAGGAAACTCCTTATTTATTAACCTTTATATTACTAATAAACTAAATGTCACAAACTTGTGCATTGTAACTGTAATTTGCAATCATATTGGTTTCTAGAAAGATAATAACTATTATAGTTTGAAATAAAAAAATGTAATACCTTTATATTTTACAGCCATGTCTAGAAATGAACGCAGGAACGTCAGCGATACAGCTTCCCCTTTAATAAGAAAATAAATAAATAATATTTCCATGAATCAAAAATGTGAAAAATCAATAGCAAAATCATTTATATATTCATGTTTCCTTTTTTTCCTTACCTTATTCCCTTTCACTAAAAATTTGAACACATGTATGACATCTTTCAAAAGGGAAATGAAAGTTAAAAAATAAATTACTCTAAATTGTTTAAGTCTTTTATTTTGGCACTATTGCTTGCAACGGTGGTAAACACATAGTTAAAGTCAACTCCAGAGCACCAATGTACTACTGGGCCTTAGCTGATCACTTTTGGTGAGACAATGAAAAGAAGCCTTTATATGCAGCTACCAATCATCAGCTAGCTTGCAGAAGTGTGTTTCTGCTCCTGAGCATATCTAGATATACTTTTCAACAATGTATACCAAGAAAATGAAGGGTCAAAGTATAAGGACTGTCACTGTACCAAAATTAATTTAAATAAACTTGTGAACAATAGGTTATCACAGTGTTTTCAAGTGGATTGAGTATCTTTAAATTATAAAACTCCATGAAAAGCCACAAAATAATCTACCGGATTTGTAATGTATGGGGTGGGCATAGATTTAATTTAATTTATATCATTTTCTATAAAGCAACCATATATAATACTTAAATGTGTAAGGCACAAGATTCACAAAAACAAAACTGTTTTTAATAATTATTTTGGTGATATTGTGGAAATACCAACTTTTCCCGCAAGGAAGAATATTCAATTATGCTGTGGTTCCAGAAGTTCTGCCCATAATAAGAACATCAGAATTGCTTCTACATTTCATTAAGCTGCTAGGCCAGTGTTCTACTACCACATGAAGATACGCTGATTCTGCTCCGCTATTACATAGTACCTTTAGTATGCTTGCTGATTCTGCTCCGCTATTACATAGTACCTTTAGTATGCTTGCTGATTCTGCTCCGCTATTACATAGTACCTTTAGTATGCTTGCTAATTCTGCTCCGCTATTACATTGTACCTTTAGTATGCTTGCTGATTCTGCTCCGCTATTACATAGTACCTTTAGTATGCTTGCTAATTCTGCTCTGCTATTACATAGTACCTTTAGTATGCTTGCTAATTCTGCTCCGCTATTACATTGTACCTTTAGTATGCTTGCTGATTCTGCTCCGCTATTACATAGTACCTTTAGTATGCTTGCTGATTCTGCTCCGCTATTACATTGTACCTTTAGTATGCTTGCTAATTCTGCTCCGCTATTACATTGTACCTTTAGTATGCTTGCTGATTCTGCTCCACTATTACATAGTACCTTTAGTATGCTTGCTGATTCTGCTCCGCTATTACATTGTACCTTTAGTATGCTTGCTGATTCTGCTCCGCTATTACATAGTACCTTTAGTATGCTTGCTGATTCTGCTCCGCTATTACATTGTACCTTTAGTATGCTTGCTGATTCTGCTCCGCTATTACATTGTACCTTTAGTATGCTTGCTGATTCTGCTCCGCTATTACATTGTACCTTTAGTATGCTTGCTGATTCTGCTCCGCTATTACATTGTACCTTTAGTATGCTTGCTGATTCTGCTCCGCTATTACATAGTACCTTTAGTATGCTTGCCGATTCTGCTCCGCTATTACATAGTACCTTTAGTATGCTTGCTGATTCTGCTCCGCTATTACATAGTACCTTTAGTATGCTTGCTGATTCTGCTCTGCTATTACATAGTACCTTTAGTATGCTTGCTGATTCTGCTCCGCTATTACATAGTACCTTTAGTATGCTTGCTGATTCTGCTCCGCTATTACATTGTACCTTTAGTATGCTTGCTGATTCTGCTCTGCTATTACATAGTACCTTTAGTATGCTTGCTGATTCTGCTCTGCTATTACATAGTACCTTTAGTATGCTTGCTGATTCTGCTCCGCTATTACATAGTACCTTTAGTATGCTTGCTGATTCTGCTCCGCTATTACATAGTACCTTTAGTATGCTTGCTGATTCTGCTCCGCTATTACATAGTACCTTTAGTATGCTTGCTGATTCTGCTCCGCTATTACATTGTACCTTTAGTATGCTTGCTGATTCTGCTCTGCTATTACATAGTACCTTTAGTATGCTTGCTGATTCTGCTCCGCTATTACATAGTACCTTTAGTATGCTTGCTGATTCTGCTCTGCTATTACATAGTACCTTTAGTATGCTTGCTGATTCTGCTCCGCTATTACATTGTACCTTTAGTATGCTTGCTGATTCTGCTCCGCTATTACATTGTACCTTTAGTATGCTTGCTGATTCTGCTCCGCTATTACATAGTACCTTTAGTATGCTTGCTGATTCTGCTCCGCTATTACATAGTACCTTTAGTATGGCTTATACACACAATTAGCAGAAGATCCACAAAGAAAAAAAAGAAAAAATGGTCTTGGCCTTCCTAGCAAATATTTACTAGGTGAGAAAAACTAAAGAATAAGAAAAAGGGGCAAGAAAACAAAGACAAAAGAAAGCAATGCTAGAAAGTAGTTTGAGACAATACAGAATACAGAATCTTATGCGCACATGTGTCAGAAGCTGAATGACTAACATCAAGCTTACAGGGCCACCATTAGGGGGTGACAGGGGTGACTCCTGTCAGGGGCCCAATGGGCCAGGGGGGCCCCATGAGGCAAGAACTAAAAAAAAAAAAAAAAAAAATTTTTTTTTTTAAATTTTGGTAGCCACCAGTGGGTACTACAGCAGAGTTCTAAATGAGCATGTGAAATGTTATTACAAGGAGTAAAGTATTAGCATTTGAGAGGATTTCTGAGTGTGCACTAAACCACTATGCAGTGTGAGACAGACTTGGCACTTTGTACAGTGTGTGCCTAAGTCAGACGGCAGATCACTTTCATTTGCAGATGAGGTAGGACTTACTTAGCAAATTTTTTATTTCTTTTTGCAATTTCGGATTGTAACTTCAGTGTGGTAGTAGTTTTATGGTGGGGTCAGGGGTCCATAAAAACACTTTTTTTTTAGCAGCAGTGTATTTATGATTATTTGACAATGCTGTAGAAATTCTATAGTTAAAACATCTGCATAAAATGTTATACTCTCAGACTAAGATTGCTCAGTGTTTGAAATGAGACAGGTTAACTTAAAACTGTTCAGTTTACACTACAGCTGACTTAATTTTGAAATACTTACCAACAAGCTTAAATCCTGCATTTAACCAGATCTAATGGTATGAGTACCACAGCTTATGGTTCCACCAAGACCATATAGAGTACAGCATTTTCAAAATCCATAAGTACAACTGACAGATGGGAACATTTGTACACTATGTTTGAAGTGCTACTCTTGGTTGGGGAAAATGGGGAAAAAGCAAACAAACATATGTCAACCTTTTAAAAGTACTTTTCTTCATCTAGCCATCTACCCAGATCATTAATGTACAATTTTGAATTCACAGAATTATTTTTGTTTGCACATTTACAAATATGATTCTTTAAAAACTGATCTCTTAATTTCTGCAATTGTTTTTTATCATGCATGTCACACACTGTTGATTTAGGGGATGCAAGGTGCATAAATGTTTCCTCCTGTGAGTGTTTCTGTGGGTGTCTGTGTTTATGTCTTTGTGCTTTTGTTTGTGTCTCTATGAGTGTGTATGTATTTTTCTGTGGGTCTCTCTGTGAGGGTGGGTGTGTATGTCTTTGTGCATTTTCTGTGGATGTCTGTGAGGGTGTGTGCATATGTCTTTGAGCTTTTTCTATGGGTGTCCCTGTGAGGGTGTGTGTATGTTTGTCTTTGTGTATTTTCTCTGGATGCCTCTGTGAGGGTGGGTGTGTATGTCTGTGTTTTCTGTGGATGTCTCTGTGAGGGTGTGTGTTTTCTGTGAGTGTCTCTGTGAGGGTGTGTGTATGTCTTTGTGTGTTTTCTGTGGATGTCTCAGTGAGGGTGTGTGTATGTATGTCTTTCTGTGTTTTATGTGGTTGTCTCTCTGTGTGTGTATGTTTTTGTATGTTTTCTGTGGGTGTCTCTGTGTGTGTGTGTATGTCTTTGTGTGTTTTCTGAAGCTGTCTCTGTCGGTGTTTCCTTGGGTGTATGTGCAAGTTTGAGTGTGTGTGTGTCCATTTTCTGTTCCTTTTTAGGACATTTTGACCTTACTACTGATTATTCACCTCTTTCTACAGACTTTGAGACTAACGAGACCTTTCCGGAAGTCACCAATCCACCATTTAACCTTTAAATTATTGTTTAGGCAGTTCAGGGCCGTTCCTTTCAGCCACTGCATGCTGTTGGCATCATTTAGTTGGCATCTTCCTTTACAAAAAGATAATCAGAACTCCATATTTTGTTTTCTAAATCTCCTTTTTTACAAAACTGTAGTTTACCTCATTACTTGTCAGGTCAATGTAAACAAGTGCTGGGTGTCTGTGTCTGAGTCTTTTTCTTTGCGTGTCTGCTAGAGTGTCTATAAGTGAATCCTTATGTGTGAGTGTGTGTGTTTCAGTGTATGAGTGTGTCTGTGTGTATGTTACTACCTTTACAACATTTCCAAGTTTAAATAGACACTTAAGAATAAAGTGCATATACGTTTTAGTCACTTGGTCAAAAATTGCACATGTCAAAGGAGAGGGGGGGCCTGATCAATGGTTAAGTCAGGGGCCCCAAAATTTCTAGTGGCGGCCCTGCAAGCTTATAATGTGACAGAAATATATTGGAAATCTTGAGGGTGGGTGAATGTGAGAAGTAGCTAGAAAACAAAAAAAAACTAAAAAGATAACAAATGGTCCCTGAGTCCATTCTAGATATTGAAGATATGGCCAAGACTTGAACATTAAGTGTTGCAGAACTAAGTTTGGAAACCACCATGAAGGAACCGTAGCATATGGTATAACTGAATATTTGCTGATAAGTTATGTTGTATCATCCATGATGAGAAAAATGTCTGTGGACCCTAATAGACTCGGCACCCACACCACTAGATTCAGTTTGTGAGGGTATTGATGCAATACTAGACCCTGATATAGAACCAATTGAAAGAAATAGTAACACCCAGGGACGTTGCATTGCATTTTCCTTCCTTATCAGGCACAACAGATGATGAATCAAAGCCAGAAAAGCATCTGTTCCCCAGCACTGTGTAGACAGTAATCTGATGCAAACTTAAAGGGACACTCAAGTCAAAACTAAACTTGCATGATTCAGAAAAAGCAAACAATTTTAAGAATTTTTTAAAATGTACTTCCATTATCAAATTTTGCACCATCTTTTTATACTCAAATTTTTTGAGGTACCAGCTCATACTGAGCATGTGCACAAGCTCACAGGGTATATGTATACTAGTCTGTGATTTGCTAATGTCTGTCACATGATACAGGGAGCTGGCAAATGGGACAAAAAAACAAATATGCCAGAAAAAAATCAACTGCTGTTGTGAAATTTAGAGTAAGTGATATTGCATTGTCTTTTTATTATGCACTTGTTAATTATGCAATTCTACTGTTGAGGTCCTTTAATGACTGTAGCTGCTAGTCATGATATTCACCTCTGGAAAACTCCACTTCTTTGATATTTAAAGAAAATAAAAACATTTTGTGACGCTACCATTCTGCTGACAGAATTCTCAACCTGCCAACAGATTGAACCAGGCTGGAAGAGAAACTACTGTGAAGCTGGAGAGTATAAGGTAATTAGATTATTACCTGGTTTGATGAATAGATTAATGAAACAGGAGATGTTTTGTAGGCACACACAGATTAATCAGTAAAGTGCATGGTAGGGAAGCCAGGAGCGAGCACCAGATAATGTGCAAAGGAGAAACTAAGCTCATATACCTGGGTATAGTACAAAGAGTCTTTAGCCAATAAATCTGTCCATAGGTAGCAGTATAGTTAAGGGTCAGTCAGTTAACGTAAGCCAGAAAACGTGTCAGGGTCAAAACCAGGAGGGAAGGCAGAAAAAAGGATTGCTAGAGTCTTCATGCGAAAAATAAACCAAGCACTGAATGGGAGTCACAGATGACCTTTTAACACCTCCCATTCAGGCTTGGCGTCAGAGACACTGCCAGGCTCCCTTCCGCTGAGAAACATACAAATAGAGTTATTCTTAGCGCACTCCAATTCAGGACACCACATCGGAGAGGCAAACAGCACACACCGGGCTGCTGGCAGCCTATGCAGAAGCACACTTAGTGTGGCACCAGACTTGCTGAAAGGAGCCTTCCTAAGCTTAGCCCAGCCACTGGTCTTGTCAGTCACTAAAGCGTAATTCTCAGCACGATCCAGGACTCGACACCGAGTAAGTATAGCACAGTCCATCCGAGGGCCTGACAAAGAGATGCTTCTGTGCACATAAAAATATCACTGTGACTTCCTAAAACTCTGCTGATATCTGCGTTCCTCCCTGAAAGCAAATAAAGGAAACTGTTTTGAGAAAAAATCTTAACCAATTGAGACTGAAAAATTTATTTATAGTTTTGGAGGCCTGAAAAACTCCTCAAGTTTCTAGAATATTGAAGGGAAGAACTGAATCCCATTAACTAAAGAGATAAGAAACACAAACTTTTTTCTTTCACATGATTAAGATAGAGTATACAATTTTAAACAACTTTCCAATTTACCTCTACAATCAAAGTTGCTTCATTCACTTGGTATCCTTTTTTAAAGGAGCAGCAACAAACTACTGAAAGAGGCATATATGTGCAGCACCCAATCATTAGCTAGACCCTAGTAGTGCATTGCTGCTCCTATGCCTACCTAGGTATGCTTTTAAACAAAGGATACCAAATGAACAAATCAAATTAGATAATTTTTTTTTAAATTGCATGCTCTATCTGAAAGAAAAAATTGCTTGTGTATGTGTGTGCGCTATTGCACACAAGCAATAAGGTGTTTATTGCAACTCTTTGCACGTTGGAAGTAGCACACGTATTACAAGTTGAAAGTAAATGTGTATGCTTGAGTGCAATTTAATTTAACGCACATCAGGTTAGCGCAACTTTAGAGCTCTGGTTAACTGTTATGCGAGACAAAAAATTTGCACAAAACACTATTTTACATTTAAAAGTACAGTTACACTCGTAACAACATTGTCTGAAAAAAAAGCATGCAAAGGACTTTAACATAGAAATACATACACACGTCTAAATATGTGTGTGTGTGTGTGTGTATATATATATATATATATATATATATATATATATATATATATATATATATATACACAGGGAGTGCAGAATTATTAGGCAAGTTGTATTTTTGAGGATTAATTTTATTATTGAAGAACAACCATGTTCTCAATGAACCCAAAAAACTCATTAATATCAAAGCTGAATAGTTTTGGAAGTAGTTTTTAGTTTGTTTTTAGTTATAGCTATTTTAGGGGGATATCTGTGTGTGCAGGTGACTATTACTGTGCATAATTATTAGGCAACTTAACAAAAAACAAATATATACCCATTTCAATTATTTATTTTTACCAGTGAAACCAATATAACATCTCAACATTCACAAATATACATTTCTGACATTCAAAAACAAAACAAAAACAAATCAGTGACCAATATAGCCACCTTTCTTTGCAAGGACACTCAAAAGCCTGCCATCCATGGATTCTGTCAGTGTTTTGATCTGTTCACCATCAACATTGCGTGCAGCAGCAACCACAGCCTCCCAGACACTGTTCAGAGAGGTGTACTGATTTCCCTCCTTGTAAATCTCACATTTGATGATGGACCACAGGTTCTCAATGGGGTTCAGATCAGGTGAACAAGGAGGCCATGTCATTAGATTTTCTTCTTTTATACCCTTTCTTGCCAGCCACGCTGTGGAGTACTTGGACGTGTGTGATGGAGCATTGTCCTGCATGAAAATCATGTTTTTCTTGAAGGATGCAGACTTCTTCCTGTACCACTGCTTGAAGAAGGTGTCTTCCAGAAACTGGCAGTAGGACTGGGAGTTGAGCTTGACTCCATCCTCAACCCGAAAAGGCCCCACAAGCTCATCTTTGATGATACCAGCCCAAACCAGTACTCCACCTCCACCTTGCTGGCGTCTGAGTCGGACTGGAGCTCTCTGCCCTTTACCAATCCAGCCACGGGCCCATCCATCTGGCCCATCAAGACTCACTCTCATTTCATCAGTCGATAAAACCTTAGAAAAATCAGTCTTGAGATATTTCTTGGCCCAGTCTTGACGTTTCAGCTTGTGTGTTTTGTTCAGTGGTGGTCGTCTTTCAGCCTTTCTTACCTTGGCCATGTCTCTGAGTATTGAACACCTTGTGCTTTTGGGCACTCCAGTGATGTTGCAGCTCTGAAATATGGCCAAACTGGTGGCAAGTGGCATCTTGGCAGCTGCACGCTTGACTTTTCTCAGTTCATGGGCAGTTATTTTGCGCCTTGGTTTTTCCACACGCTTCTTGCGACCCTGTTGACTATTTTGAATGAAACGCTTGATTGTTCGATGATCACGCTTCAGAAGCTTTGCAATTTTAAGAGTGCTGCATCCCTCTGCAAGATATCTCACTATTTTTGACTTTTCTGAGCCTGTCAAGTCCTTCTTTTGACCCATTTTGCCAAAGGAAAGGAAGTTGCCTAATAATTATGCACACCTGATATAGGGTGTTGATGTCATTAGACCACACCCCTTCTCATTACAGAGATGCACATCACCTAATATGCTTAATTGGTAGTAGGCTTTCGAGCCTATACAGCTTGGAGTAAGACAACATGCATAAAGAGGATGATGTGGTCAAAATACTCATTTGCCTAATAATTCTGCACTCCCTGTATATATATATATATATATATATATATAAATGAATATCTACTGTATATATATATATATACTGTGTGTGTGTATATATATATATATATATATATATATATATATAAACATCTCTCACACAAAAAAAATTAACGGGTCGGAAGCAAAAGGTAAGACAGGCCTCTATGCACTAGGTACCACTGTCTGAGGAACCAAACCGAATGCAGCCTCCGCTGAGGCAAAAACATCAAAATGATAAAAAACTTTGTAAGTGTGAAGGAAATACCAAATTGTGGCCTTTCAAATTAGTTCTACATGTCTAATTTTTAAAGGCCCACAAAGTAAACACTGAACGAGTAGATTGAGCAGTAATCTGAACTCCCAGAACCAAATTTAAACTCCACAGAGGAGTTCAAGCTTTTGATCACTGGCCTGATTCTGCTCAGAGCCTGAACAAAAAGATGAATGTCAGGTAACTGAGCCAACTTTCTGTGTAAAAGAAATCTGACCCTTTAAAGAACTTGCGGCAAGTCCCTTATCAAGACCTTCCTGCAAAAACTGAAGAATTCTTGGAAGTCGCACAGAATGCCAAGAATAACCTTGTTAAAAACACCAAGAAATATGAAACTTCTACACCTTGCAGTAAATCTTTCTAGTAACAGTTTACAAGCTTGAATAAGTATCAATGACCAGTCAGAGTCAGAGAAACTTCTCTGAGCAAGAATCAACCGTTCAATTTCCAAGCAGTTAGGTTGAGAGATTTAAGGTTTTGATAGAAAAATGGACCCTGAGATAGAAAGTCCAACCTCAGAGGTAGACGGTAAGGAGTCGCCCTTGATATTCTCACCAGATCCGCGTACCAAGTCCTGCAAGGCCACACTGAAGCTATGAGAATAGCCGGAACATTCTTCTGTTTGAGGTGTGCTACAACTCGTGGAAGAATGACAAATTTTAGGAAGCAGATATACGAGAACATACTGCCATGGAGCAGTCAAGGCATCTTTCAGTTCTGCATATATAATTCCCGACCTTCGAGCCGTACCCCTGAAGCTTTTGACTCAGTCTAAAAGCCATGAGATCTATGTATGGCATTCCCCACCGGGACATGACACGGTCGTACATCTCTTGATTGAAAGAACATTCCCCTGAATGAAGAGTCTGGTGACTAAAATCATCTGCCTCCCAGTTTTCCACTCCTGGGATATGAATAGCTGATATCACACACTGATACCTTTCCGCCCAAGATAGAATGCAAGAAAACTTATACATGGCTAAGGAGCTCCTTGTTCCCCCTAATGATTTATGTACGCTATGGTCGTTAAATTGTCTGATTGGAATCGAATAAATGGAGAATCGCCCAAGCCTGTAAAGCATTGAAGATTGCTCTGAGCTCTAGAATATTTATAGGTAACATAGTCTCCTGAGGAGACCAAACCCCTTGGGCCCTTTGTTGGTCCCATACTGCACCCCATCCCAACAGACTTGTATCCATAGTGATTATCTCCCATGTTGGACAATGAAAACTCATGCCTATAGAAACTGGATGAGGTGATATCCACCACCTCAAAGACTGTCTGGTAAAATTATCTAAATGTATCAGCTGTGACAGATCTGAACGGTTTCCATTCCACTGTCGTAGCATGCATAATTGTAGAGGTCTCAGATGTAATCTCGTAAATGAGGTGGAGTCTGAAGCAGCCACAACGAGTCCCACTACTTGCATGCACTAAGACACAGAAGGAGAGGGATTCCTCTGAAGGTCCAACAGGCTGACTGAAGTTTCAGTTTGCCCTGATCTGTTAAAGACTTTCATCATCTCAGAGTCTATGGCCTAGATTTAGAGTTCGGCGGTAGCCGTCAAAACCAGCGTTAGAGGCTCCTAACGCTGGTTTTGGCCGCCCGCTGGTATTTGGAGTCAGTGATTAAAGGGTCTAACGCTCACTTTTCAGCCGCGACTTTTCCATACCGCAGATCCCCTTACGCCATTTGCGTAGCCTATCTTTTCAATGGGATCTTTCTAACGCCGGTATTTAGAGTCGTTTCTGCAGTGAGCGTTAGAGCTCTAACGACAAGATTCCAGCCGCCTGAAAATAGCAGGAGTTAAGAGCTTTCTGGCTAACGCCGGTTCATAAAGCTCTTAACTACTGTACCCTAAAGTACACTAACACCCATAAACTACCTATGTACCCCTAAACCGAGGTCCCCCCACATCGCCGCCACTCGATTAAAAATTTTAACCCCTAATCTTCCGACCGCCACCTACGTTATACTTATGTACCCCTAATCTGCTGCCCCTAACCCCGCCGACCCCTATATTACATTTATTAACCCCTAATCTGCCCCCCACAACATCGCCGCCAGCTACTTAAAATAATTAACCCCTAATCTTCCGACCGCAAAGCGCCGCCACCTACGTTATCCCTATGTACCCCTAATCTGCTACCCCTAACACCGCCGACCCCTATATTATATTTATTATCCCCTAATCTGCCCCCCTCAACGTCGCCGACACCTGCCTACACTTATTAACCCCTAATCTGCCGAGCGGACCTGAGCGCTACTATAATAAAGTTATTAACCCCTAATCCGTCTCACTAACCCTATCATAAATAGTATTAACCCCTAATCTGCCCTCCCTAACATCGCCGACACCTACCTTCAATTATTAACCCCTAATCTTCCGATCGGAGCTCACCGCTATTCTAATAAATGTATTAACCCCTAAAGCTAAGTCTAACCCTAACACTAACACCCCCCTAACTTAAATATAATTTACATATAACGAAATAAATTAACTCTTATTAAATAAATTAATCCTATTTAAAGCTAAATACTTACCTGTAAAATAAACCCTAATATAGCTACAATATAAATTATAATTATATTATAGCTATTTTAGGATTAATATTTATTTTACAGGCAACTTGGTATTTATTTTAACTAGGTACAATAGCTATTAAATAGTTAAGAACTATTTAATAGTTACCTAGTTAAAATAATTACAAAATTACCTGTAAAATAAATCCTAACCTAAGATATAATTAAACCTAACACTACCCTATCAATAAAATAATTAAATAAACTACCTACAATTACCTACAATTAACCTAACACTACACTATCAATAAATTAAATAAACACAATTGCTACAAATAAATACAATTAAATAAACTAGCTAAAGTACAAAAAATAAAAAAGAACTAAGTTACAGAAAATAAAAAAATATTTACAAACATAAGAAAAATATTACAACAATTTTAAACTAATTACACCTACTCTAAGCCCCCTAATAAAATAACAAAGCCCCCCAAAATAAAAAATTCCCTACCCTATTCTAAATTAAAAAAGTTACAAGCTCTTTTACCTTACCAGCCCTGAACAGGGCCCTTTGCGGGGCATGCCCCAAGAAGTTCAGCTCTTTTGCCTGTAAAAGAAAACATACAATACCCCCCCCCCAACATTACAACCCACCACCCACATACCCCTAATCTAACCCAAACCCCCCTTAAATAAACCTAACACTAAGCCCCTGAAGATCTTCCTACCTTGTCTTCACCATACCAGGTTCACCGATCCGTCCTGGCTCCGATATCTTCATCCAACCCAAGCGGGGGCTAGACATCCACTGAAGAAGTCCAGAAGAGGGTCCAAAGTCTTCCTCCTATCCGGCAAGAAGAGGACATCCGGACCGGCAAACATCTTCTCCAAGCGGCATCTTCGATCTTCTTCCATCCGGTGCGGAGCGGGTCCATCTTGAAGCAGGCGACGCGGATCCATCCTCTTCTTCCGATGTCTCCCGACGAATGACGGTTCCTTTAAGGGACGTCATCCAAGATGGCGTCCCTCGAATTCAGATTGGCTGATAGGATTCTATCAGCCAATCGGAATTAAGGTAGGAATTTTCTGATTGGCTGATGGAATCAGCCAATCAGAATCTAGTTCAATCCGATTGGCCGATCCAATCAGCCAATCAGATTGAGCTCGCATTCTATTGGCTGTTCCGATCAGCCAATAGAATGCGAGCTCAATCTGATTGGCTGATTGGATCGGCCAATCGGATTGAACTAGATTCTGATTGGCTGATTCCATCAGCCAATCAGAAAATTCCTACCTTAATTCCGATTGGCTGATAGAATCCTATCAGCCAATCGGAATTCGAGGGACGCCATCTTGGATGACGTCCCTTAAAGGAACCGTCATTCGTCGGGAGACATCGGAAGAAGAGGATGGATCCGCGTCGCCTGCTTCAAGATGGACCCGCTCCGCACCGGATGGAAGAAGATCGAAGATGCCGCTTGGAGAAGATGTTTGCCGGTCCGGATGTCCTCTTCTTGCCGGATAGGAGGAAGACTTTGGACCCTCTTCTGGACTTCTTCAGTGGATGTCTAGCCCCCGCTTGGGTTGGATGAAGATATCGGAGCCAGGACGGATCGGTGAACCTGGTATGGTGAAGACAAGGTAGGAAGATCTTCAGGGGCTTAGTGTTAGGTTTATTTAAGGGGGGTTTGGGTTAGATTAGGGGTATGTGGGTGGTGGGTTGTAATGTTGGGGGGGGGGGTATTGTATGTTTTCTTTTACAGGCAAAAGAGCTGAACTTCTTGGGGCATGCCCCGCAAAGGGCCCTGTTCAGGGCTGGTAAGGTAAAAGAGCTTGTAACTTTTTTAATTTAGAATAGGGTAGGGAATTTTTTATTTTGGGGGGCTTTGTTATTTTATTAGGGGGCTTAGAGTAGGTGTAATTAGTTTAAAATTGTTGTAATATTTTTCTTATGTTTGTAAATATTTTTTTATTTTCTGTAACTTAGTTCTTTTTTATTTTTTGTACTTTAGCTAGTTTATTTAATTGTATTTATTTGTAGCAATTGTGTTTATTTAATTTATTGATAGTGTAGTGTTAGGTTAATTGTAGGTAATTGTAGGTAGTTTATTTAATTATTTTATTGATAGGGTAGTGTTAGGTTTAATTATATATTAGGTTAGGATTTATTTTACAGGTAATTTTGTAATTATTTTAACTAGGTAACTATTAAATAGTTCTTAACTATTTAATAGCTATTGTACCTGGTTAAAATAAATACAAAGTTACCTGTAAAATAAATATTAATCCTAAAATAGCTATAATATAATTATAATTTATATTGTAGCTATATTAGGGTTTATTTTACAGGTAAGTATTTAGCTTTAAATAGGATTAATTTATTTAATAAGAGTTAATTTATTTCGTTATATGTAAATTATATTTAAGTTAGGGGGGTGTTAGTGTTAGGGTTAGACTTAGCTTTAGGGGTTAATACATTTATTAGAATAGCGGTGAGCTCCGATCGGAAGATTAGGGGTTAATAATTGAAGGTAGGTGTCGGCGATGTTAGGGAGGGCAGATTAGGGGTTAATACTATTTATGATAGGGTTAGTGAGACGGATTAGGGGTTAATAACTTTATTATAGTAGCGCTCAGGTCCGCTCGGCAGATTAGGGGTTAATAAGTGTAGGCAGGTGTCGGCGACGTTGTGGGGGGCAGATTAGGGGTTAATAAATATAACATAGGGGTCGGCGATGTTAGGGCAGCAGATTAGGGGTACATAGGGATAACGTAGGTTGCGGCGGTTTACGGAGCGGAAGATTAGGGGTTAAAACTGTAATGCAGGGGTCAGCGATAGCGGGGGCGGCAGATTAGGGGTTTATAAGTGTAAGGTTAGGGGTGTTTAGACTCGGGGTACATGTTAGAGTGTTAGGTGCAGACGTAGGAAGTGTTTCCCCATAGGAAACAATGGGGCTGCGTTAGGAGCTGAACGCTGCTTTTTTGCAGGTGTTAGGTTTTTTTTCAGCTCAAACAGCCCCATTGTTTCCTATGGGAGAATCGTGCACGAGCACATTTTTGATGCCGGCCGCGTCCGTAAGCAACTCTGGTATCGAGAGTTGCATTTGCGGTAAAAATGCCCTACGCTCCTTTTTTGGAGCCTAACGCAGCATTTGTTTTAACTCTCGATACCAGAGTTAATTTTATGGTGCGGCCAGAAAAAAGCCCGCGGAGCGTTAACAGCCCTTTTACCGCCGAACTCTAAATCTAGGCCTATGAGAACTCCTAAAAAAACACTCTAGTTGCGTGAGAACGCTTGGCAACATTTATTATCCAACCATGCTTGCGAAGGAACCAAAGTAACCTCTCTGTGTGAGAGATTGCTAAAGGTAAAGATGGTGCTTGAAGCAAGATATCATCCATGTAAGGAACTACTGCTATTCCCTGAAGACAGATCATAGATAGAAGGGTTCCCAGCACCTTGGTAAAGATTCTGGGAGCTGTAGCTAACCTGAAAGGCAGACCCGTGAATTGGTAATGCTTGTCTAGAAAAGCAAACTTTAGGTACAGATGGTGGTCCTGATGAATTGAAATGTGAAGGTATGCATCCTTTAAATCTATTGTAAACATGAACTGTCCCTGAAGTACTAAAGGAAGAATTGATCTGATGGTTTCCATCTTGAAAGATGGAACCCTTAGAAATTTATTCAAAGTCTTTAGATCCAATATTTGGCAATACGTGCCCTTCTTTCTTGGAACTATGAAAATATTTGAATAACCCCTTTTTCCTTTATCTTTTAATGGGACAGGAGTGATAACACCCATGTTTTCCTAATCTCTATTCTGGTCTCTTTGAGAAGTGAGACAGAATAAACTTTCCTTTGGGAGGTCTGGATTTGTAACCTATTCTGTACCCCTGAGACACAATCTCTATCACCCAGGGATCCTGAACAGACTGAATCCAAGCCTCTCAAAAGCGGCTTAGTCTGCCCCCAACCAGAGACGAGTCTGGATCAGGGGGCCGCACCTTCATGCAGTTTTTGAATCAGAGGAAGACTTTTTGTTCTGTTTGGATTTGTTCCAGACAGGGTTAGGTTTCCAGGAAGTCTTGTGTGCTTCCGTTTTCTGAGTGGATAAGGTTTTCCAATTCTTGTTCTGAAAAAGGGAATCAAAAAGTACACCCTGTTTCCCTTTGGGTCTGGACTTTTTGTCCTAAGGCAAGAAGGTCCCCTTGCTCCCTGTCACAGTGGAAATAATGGAGTTCAAACCTGGATCAAAGAATCACACCAAAAAGCTGCAACTCCACCAACTGCGGCAGTAGCCACTGCAGGTTTAAATAGTAAACCTTCCTGGGGAAAAGCCTTCCTAGGGTAATTTTCTGTTTCCTGTCCATAGGATTCTTGAAGGATGTACTATCCTCTAAAGGAATAGTTGTGTTCTTCGCTAATCTAGAGATTTCCCCATCTACCTTAGGTATAGTGTCCCATAATTCTAAACTAGCCTCAGCAACAGGTTAAAAGCTTCTTAAACATTGCTGATGTAAAATGTACTTTTATTTTGTCCCATTTCTTGCAAATAATGTAAGTAATTAGTGAAGGAACAGGAAAAGTCTCAGGAGTTTGCGACCTTGGTCTAAATATGAGATCTAATTTATGTACAGGTTTCTCTTCTGTAGAATTAGAATCCTGGGCCTCTTTTAAAAGACATTGCAAATGTTACAATTTTAAATTGAAAAGTCACATCCTCAGGTTCTATCAGAATCTGAAGAACAACCTTCAGTAGACACCTTACCCTTCAACGCTGTAGATAATTCCTCCAGTCAGAACCTGGAGACTGGCTAAGAGTTCTAGCTCCAAAAAAAAAAGTGCTGCCTTTTGATTCAGGAGTACAATGTTTTGTTTTGCGCTTATGCTTACTTGGAGGCATTAAAGATTCAACGGCTTCAGAAACTGCAGATTGCAAAGGAGCTTTAAACCCTTCTAAAAGTCAGATGCCTCCTTATTAGTTGCTACAGGTCTCTTACTAGGACTTGGAGCGCTAGGTGCTAGAGAATGAGACTATAGAACAAAGGTCAACCATGAGTTGCATAGTTGTGCAGGAGGAAAGATTACAACCTCCTTGCATAATAAACATTAGTAGGAATCACTATATCCATAATTACACCATCCTGTGATACAGAGGGATCCTCAACATTCCCAGCCTGTTCATAATGACCCAATGTCAAGGGATCTAAAGTTGCAAAGATGAACAAAAAAAACCTACAGTGTAGCTTTAAATGAGTTTCCAAAAATTATACCCTATAAACCAGCATGCCGTTATATATGACAGTATAATTTTATTAGAGAATAAAGAACTCATATAAACCTTTTTGCACTGATATATAAATGATATAGTAAAGCAGCACAGAAGTTTTCTAAAAATTATTCCAATTTAACCCGAAAACACCAGGAGCTCCGGCAGAGTGTCTCATTCCCTCCCAAACCGATAAACAGCGTGTCTCAAGAAGAACTGCTGAACGAAGTCCTCTGCTTGCTGAACACTTTTCTGCCAAGTCAGGGGAAGAGACAGGACCCATGCCAAAACCCTCACCTGTGGCCCGAAAGCAAATTCCTTCCCCACCATCAGGAGAACTCGGTGGGGAAGGAATTTGTTTTGCCTCTACTCGGTGCACCATTATAAAAAATAAAAAAAAAGTCCATTAGTGTCTTAGTTGATGTTGGGACACCACAAAACATGCAATACGTCCCAATACAGCCCTGTTGTCCCCTGCAGTATTAAAGATTGCTATGTTATGTAATCCCCCGTGAATACAGTCCCTGCTGTAATGAAGTAAATAAATATAGAGGGTTAACACAGAAGTGGCTGCCTGAGTTGGACTTACTAAGTCTTATGCATCAGTATGTGTCCTGATATAAAGACTACCCTCACACAAATCTGCATACTTTACCCTTGCAGTACATGTGCAGCTGATCCTGTGCTGTAGGAAAACAAACTAGTAGTGCTTAAAGGACCAAACTCACCCCACCGAACCGGACCTGTACGCCAAACTATTCAGCCACCTTCACGCTGACCTACTCCCGCAGACCATGCGAATGACGTCATCCAGTGGTGCCAGTTTCGATGGCGCTCCATCCAATGCCTCCAAACGAAGGTAAAAGCAAGCAGGAAGTTTATTCAGCAGTTAAATTTCAATAAACACCAGCATCCATAAAGGATCCTGTGCTGTAACTAACAATGCTAGAATCCGTTGTGAGGAGTACATTATTATTATTATTATTGGTTATTTGTAGAGCGCTAACAGATTCCACAGCGCTATAAACATAGGCTGTATACAAAGGTAACATTTATAGGGATCAAATGGGTAGAGGGCCCTGCCGAGAGTTGCACTATTGTAGTCAGCTCTTATGAAGGTGATCTGCAAACAGTTGGGCTCTTGGGCTTACATGCTAAGGGGGTTCATGGCAGATAGCAGGAACTGGTATTAGGAAACGTTAGTGTAGGTTGTATGCATCCCTGAACAGTAGAGTCTTTAGGGAGCGCTTGAAGCTTTCAAAACTAGGGGAGAGTCTTGTGGAGCGAGGCAGAGAGTTCCACAAGATTGGAGCCAGTCTGGAGAAGTCCTATAAATGGGAATGTGAGGAGGTAACAAGAGAGGAGGAGAGTAGGAGGTTGTAAGCAGAGTGTAATGGACGGGAGGGAGAGTATCTGGGGACAAAGTCTGAGATATAGGGGGGAGCAGTGAAGTTGAGCACCTTGTATGTCAGAGTCAGAATTTTGTGTTTAATCCTGGAGGAAAGAGGAAGCCAGTGAAGGGATTGGCAGAGAGGTGCAGCAGATGAAGAGCGACGTGTAAGGAAGATGAGCCTGTACATAATCTGGCCATTATGGAATGAGGCTTGGGAACTTCCCAGCAACATCAGAGACCTGCTGCATAAGAACTTCACTGAGAGGAAATTATGTTGTGGCAGCTTCAAGTAGAAAAACCCACTCTTCTGGGAACTATCCACTAACTAACCATACCATGATGGACAGGACTAAGAATAGGGGTCCTGTAAGATGGCTCACTTCTCTACGGGTACAGGTGATCTGTTCAGGTTATGACTGTGATGCCTTTAGAAGGGAGATCTCCCCTAGTAAGTATTTGTTAGGAAGGCCAAGGTAAATACAGAACTTAACAAATATTCACATTATTTTAAAATATTTTGTATAATGAAGTTAGAACTCCAGGTTAAAGAGTATTGGTTTTACTAAAATACGACTGAATACTTACAGCTTGCATAGAAGAGAACTACTGAGCGGGATGTACTGTTTACACTTGTCACAAAGCTGTCCTCTGTCAGTGAGGGGACTAACTGCAGTGGAAGGACTCTCTTCCTGTCTCTGTATACAGCTTCTGCAACCTCATCATCTTGAACATCTACAAAAGTGAAACGTGAACAGAATATTTTTATTTTTAATGTTGCGTAAACTCTTCACAAAAATGTTAAATTGTATCTATTGTTAATCAGCCACCAAACAGAACAATCTAGTGTACAATTACATAATAAGCATCACAGCCTATGGGGTACTCCACTAGACCACAGTAATTCACCCATTTAGAAGTGAAAACAAATGGATGATTTTCCTTTTAATTAGCTAGGTTTAGAAGATGTACATACACACTGGAATGTGCAATGCATTTAAGTCAAATAATAGTGCAAAAGTAAAATACTCTAATCTGTTAGTGCATTTTATTACTGCACAAATGTTTGCCTCTAATTTTGCCCCACATTAACATGCACTTAGGAGCAAACAAAGCATGAATGCTTATGTGCACCAGTTAGGGGCGGTATGCACACCTGCCAATCACCAGCCATGTCATATCCAAGACCAGCTTCATAGCTCCGCTTTTGCAGAAGATCAACTATGTGTTAAACCCAGTGTTTGCTTTTATTGCACTATTAAATACGTTTAAATCATTGATAGAACATGCAACTTTAGACAACTTTCCAACTTACTTATATTATCAAATTTGCTTAGTTCTTTTGGTATCTTCTGTTGAAGAGCATACTTAGGTGGGCTTAGGAGTAGCAATTCACTGCTGGAAGCTAGCTGTTGATTGGTGGATGCACATATATGCCTCTTGTTATTGGCTCACCAGTTAGCCCCTGTAGTGCATTGCTAATCCTAGGGTTTACTGTTCAACAAAGGATACCAAAGTGACAAACCAGATTTGATAATCAAAGTAAATTGGAAATATATTTAAATTTGAGTGCTCTATTGGGACAGTAAAGTCAAAATTAAACAAATGAACTGGATAAACATGTCATTTTAAACGACTTTCCAATTTACTCCTATTATCAATTTTGATTAGTTTTCTCGATAACCTTTTTTATAGATTAGGTGAGCTCAGGAGCATGCACGTGACTTTAGCCATCTGAGAGCCGTAATTGCAACAATGTTTTTATAACAATGTTATACACTGTTTCAGAGACTGCTGCCATAGACTGCTGCAGACAAGTGCACACTCCAACGCTCCTATGAACCTACCTAGGTTTACTCTTCAACAAAAGGATACAAAGATAAAAAAAAAAGCTAATTTGATACTAAGAGTAAATTGGGAAGTTGTCAAAATTGCATACTCTATCTGAATCATAAAATTTTATTTTTTTACTTAAAGGGATAGAAAAGTCCAAATTAAAGTTTCATGACTCAGATAGGGCATGCGATTTTAAACAACTTTCTATTTCACTTTTATCATCAAATTTGCTTTGTTCTCTTGTTATTCTTAGTTGAAAGCTAAACTTAGGTAGGCTCATATGCTAATTTCTAAGCCAGCAAAAGCCGCCTCTTATCTGAATGCATTTGACAGTTTTTCACAGCTAGAGGGCGTTCGTTCATGTGTTTCATATAGATAACACTGTGCTCACGCACGTGAAATTATTTAAGAGTCAGCACTAGCTGCCTGAAATGCTAGTCTGTCAAAAAATCTGAGATAAGGAGGCAGTCAGCAGAAGCTTAGAAACAAGGTAATTACACAGGTAAAAAACATAAATTATGCTTACCTGATAATTGTCTTTTCTTCAAATGGAAAGAGTCCACAGCTGCATTCATTACTTTAAGGAATTCAGAACCTGGCCACCAGGAGGAGGCAAAGACACCCCAACCAAAATCTTAAATACCTTTCACACTTCCCTCATCCCCCAGTCATTTTGCAGAGGAACAAGGAACAATAGAAGAAATAACAGGGTGAAAAGGTGCCAGAAGAATAAAAATAACAGACGCCACATAGAAAAACATGGCGGGGAGATGTGGACTCTTTCCATCTGAAGAAAAGAAAATGATCAGGTAAGAATAATTTATGTTTTTCTTCATAAATAGAAAGAGTCCACAGCTGCATTCATTACTTTCGGGAAAACAATACCCAAGCTATAGAGAACACTGAATGCAAAATGGGAGGGTACAAAAGGCAGCCCATCCTGAGGGCACCAGGCCTACAAACCCGACCCAAAAAAAACGCTTTGTCCAAAGCCGATAAAGCTTAGAAAAAAGGAAAAAAAATGCCCCAAAGACACTGACCCACAGAAAGTCCATAAGACCTTGCTAGAGACCGCAGAAAGGACTCGATCGAGCCAACCCGCCTCCAGGAGACAAAGCCGCCCAGCAGTCGGTCCACAACGCCCCACCCCTTATTTGAGAAAGGATCAAGCACCAAAAACTCCACAAAAAAGGAGAAAACGTGAAAGAAAAAATCAAGGATCCCCGAAGGGACCCCAAATAAAGTGCAACCAGTTTCAAATGAAAAAAGGAACCCCGAGAATCAAGCCAAGCTCACGAGAAACCACAGCACCCACAGTGGGTATGCAAACTCTCAGCCTTCAGGTAGTGAAACCGCTAAGCTCAGCACTAGACCAAAACAGCAGGTCAGACCCCGAAATACACAGAAATCACAAGATTAAGACCGGGAACAGAAACTGAGAAGAAAACTTTTCCTAAATACAATGCAACCGCATCTTAAAAGACAACTGAAGACAGAGTCCTCAAGTCACAAATAACTCAGAATATCGAAAGATTCATAGATCGAACACGTGCAGCAAGCCCCGATAAGTGAACACCTGAGTCAACCCACACGGTACAGTCATACCAGAATGACTCTGAAAAAGAATACTTGCCAGGAAGTAAGATCAGCTGAAAAGAGATATCAAATCCTAATTACCAGACTGCTAAACATCCACCAAACAGTGGGCACATCACAGGCTATCATAAAGCCATCAGTCCTTCTCAAATATCTTGAACATAGAGAAAGCACAAAACCTCAAAAAGGCTCACCGAACCTTAAAAGGCCAGAGGACGACGACATATCTCAAATCCTGCTTCACACCGGACCAGCCCAAGCGACAGGCAGGTCTGAAAAACAGGGGACCAAAAAGGACCCCAAACACCAACCCCTAGGGAAGGACGGAATGGGGTGAACTTGTCACCCCCACAGAACTCGGGTGCTAACCCAAGAGCTCCCTCAAATAGGTACTGCCAAAGATAACCCATAGGAGAACATCTAAAATATCTGTTCCAACCTCCTGCACACAAGACAGGACAACAACTCTCCAGAGAGAGGGAAAAAAAACCTTCATAAGAAGAAAAAAAAAAACCTCCCCAAAGGGAAGGGCACATATAAGAACAGTGCACATGCTCACAAGGCATGAGCCAAGTCTGATGAAAACAAAAGCCGAATTAAAAACATCCAGAAGTCCCAAAAGAACACAGAGAGAACTCCCCCACAAAGGGGAATATACATTGTTCAAAGGACAAGACAAGCCATAAGTAGCGCATCCGAGAGCACCCAGAACCTGGCCAAGCTGCTAGCAGGCTTAACTTAAGGGAAGCTCAAAGAAGGAGACAACATAGCCTAACGTCCCTCATAGGGAAACAAACTCCCGAATAAGGAAAAACCACGCGGCCCTCCCCATAAAGCGGTTAAAACCGCTAAGGAGAAATGACAAGGCCCAGAAATCTCAACCGGAGGGAAGAGAACCTCAAAAGGAACAAGTCCAAAAAGGATAATACCAAGGAGTCCCTGAAATGCAAGATCGTCAGGGCCGGCGGCAAGGAGGCCCAGAGTCCTCCATCTCCCAACCCACGCAGGGAAAAAAAACAGAATTTATGTTTACCTGATAAATTACTTTCTCCAACGGTGTGTCCGGTCCACGGCGTCATCCTTACTTGTGGGATATTCTCTTCCCCAACAGGAAATGGCAAAGAGCCCAGCAAAGCTGGTCACATGATCCCTCCTAGGCTCCGCCTACCCCAGTCATTCGACCGACGTTAAGGAGGAATATTTGCATAGGAGAAACCATATGATACCGTGGTGACTGTAGTTAAAGAAAATAAATTATCAGACCTGATTAAAAAACCAGGGCGGGCCGTGGACCGGACACACCGTTGGAGAAAGTAATTTATCAGGTAAACATAAATTCTGTTTTCTCCAACATAGGTGTGTCCGGTCCACGGCGTCATCCTTACTTGTGGGAACCAATACCAAAGCTTTAGGACACGGATGAAGGGAGGGAGCAAATCAGGTCACCTAAATGGAAGGCACCACGGCTTGCAAAACCTTTCTCCCAAAAAATAGCCTCAGAAGAAGCAAAAGTATCAAACTTGTAAAATTTGGTAAAAGAGTGCAGTGAAGACCAAGTCGCTGCCCTACATCTGATCAACAGAAGCCTCGTTCTTGAAGGCCCATGTGGAAGCCACAGCCCTAGTGGAATGAGCTGTGATTCTTTCAGGAGGCTGCCGTCCGGCAGTCTCGTAAGCCAATCTGAAGATGCTTTTAATCCAAAAAGAGAGAGAGGTAGAAGTTGCTTTTTGACCTCTCCTGTTACCAGAATAAACAACAAACAAGGAAGATGTTTGTCTAAAATCCTTTGTAGCATCTAAATAGAATTTTAGAGCGCGAACAACATCCAAATTGTGCAACAAACGTTCCTTCTTCGAAACTGGTTTCGGACACAAGAAGGCACGACTATCTCCTGGTTAATGTTTTTGTTAGAAACAACTTTTGGAAGAAAACCAGGTTTAGTACATAAAACCACCTTATCTGCATGGAACACCAGATAAGGAGGAGAACACTGCAGAGCAGATAATTCTGAAACTCTTCTAGCGGAAGAAATTGCAGCCAAAAACAAAACTTTCCAAGATAATAACTTAATATCAACGGAATGTAAGGGTTCAAACGGAACCCCCTGAAGAACTGAAAGAACTAAGTTGAGACTCCAAGGAGGAGTCAAAGGTTTGTAAACAGGCTTGATTCTAACCAGAGCCTGAACAAAGGCTTGAACATCTGGCACAGCTGCCAGCTCTTTGTGAAGTAACACAGACAAGGCAGAAATCTGTCCCTTCAAGGAACTTGCAGATAATCCTTTCTCCAATCCTTCTTGAAGAAAGGATAGAATCCTAGGAATCTTTACCTTGTCCCAAGGGAATCCTTTAGATTCACACCAACAGATATATTTTTTCCATATTTTGTGGTAAATTTTTCTAGTTACAGGCTTTCTGGCCTGAACAAGAGTATCAATCTGAGAACCCTCGCTTTGATAAGATCAAGCGTTCAATCTCCAAGCAGTCAGCTGGAGTAGGACCAGATTCGGATGGTCGAACGGACCTTGAACAAGAAGGTCTCGTCTCAAAGGTAGCTTCCATGGTGGAGCCGATGACATATTCACCAGATCTGCATAACAAGTCCTGCGTGGCCACGCAGGAGCTATCAAGATCACCGACGCCCTCTCCTGATTGATCCTGGCTACCAGCCTGGGGATGAGAGGAAACGGCGGGAATACATAAGCTAGTTTGAAGGTCCAAGGTGCTACTAGTGCATCTACTAGAGTCGCCTTGGGATCCCTGGATCTGGACCCGTAGCAAGGAACCTTGAAGTTCTGACGAGAGGCCATCAGATCCATGTCTGGAATGCCCCACAGTTGAGTGATTTGGGCAAAGATTTCCGGATGGAGTTCCCACTCCTCCGAATGCAATGTCTGACGACTCAGAAAATCCGCTTCCCAATTTTCCACTCCTGGGATGAGGATTGCAGACAGGTGGCAGGAGCGAGTCTCCGCCCATTGAATGATTTTGGTCACTTCTTCCATCGCCAGGGAACTCCTTGTTCCCCCCTGATGGTTGATGTACGCAACAGTCGTCATGTTGTCTGATTGAAAACGTATGAACTTGGCCCTCGCTAGCTGAGGCCAAGCCTTGAGAGCATTGAATATCGCTCTCAGTTCCAGAATATTTATCGGTAGAAGAGATTCTTCCCGAGACCAAAGACCCTGAGCTTTCAGGGATCCCCAGACCGCGCCCCAGCCCATCAGACTGGCGTCGGTCGTGACAATGACCCACTCTGGTCTGCGGGAGGTCACCCCTTGTGACAGGTTGTCCAGGGACAGCCACCAACGGAGTGAGTCTCTGGTCCTCTGATTTACTTGTATCTTCGGAGACAAGTCTGTATAGTCCCCATTCCACTGACTGAGCATACACAGTTGTAATGGTCTTAGATGAATGCGCGCAAAAGGAACTATGTCCATTGCCGCTACCATCAAACCTATCACTTCCATGCACTGCGCTATGGAAGGAAGAGGAACGGAATGAAGTATCCGACAAGAGTTTAGAAGTTTTGTTTTTCTGGTCTCTGTCAGAAAAATCCTTATTTCTAAGGAGTCTATTATTGTTCCCAAGAAGGGAACTCTTGTCGACGGAGATAGAGAACTCTTTTCCACGTTCACTTTCCATCCGTGAGATCTGAGAAAGGCCAGGACTATGTCCGTGTGAGCCTTTGCTTGAGGAAGGGACGACGCTTGAATCAGAATGTCGTCCAAGTAAGGTACTACAGCAATGCCCCTTGGTCTTAGCACCGCCAGAAGGGACCCTAGTACCTTTGTGAAAATCCTTGGAGCAGTGGCTAATCCGAAAGGAAGCGCCACGAACTGGTAATGCTTGTCCAGGAATGCGAACCTTAGGAACCGATGATGTTCCTTGTGGACAGGAATATGTAGATACGCATCCTTTAAATCCACCGTGGTCAAGAATTGAGCTTCCTGGATGGAAGGATAGTTCGAATGGTTTCCATATTGGACGATGGAACCTTGAGAAACTTGTTTAGGATCTTGAGATCTAAGATTGGTCTGAACGTTCCCTCTTTTTTGGGAACTACGAACAGATTGGAGTAGAACCCCATCCCTCGTCCTTTTAATGGAACAGGATGAATCACTTCCAGAAGATAACCTTGGGAGACTATTTCTAGCGCCCAAGGATCCAGAACATCTCTTGCCCAAGCCTGAGTGAAGAGAGAGAGTCTGCCCCCCACCAAATCCGGTCCCGGATCGGGGGCCCGCATCTCATGCTGTCTTGGGAGCAGTGGCAGGTTTCTGGCCTGCTTTCCGTTGTTCCAGCCTTGCATTGGTCTCCAGGCTGGATTGGCTTGAGAAGTATTACCCTCCTGCTTAGAGGACGTAGCACTTGGGGCTGGTCCGTTTCTGCGAAAGGGACGAAAATTAGGTTTATTTTTGGCCTTGAAAGACCTATTCTGAGGAAGGGCGTGGCCCTTGCCCCCAGTGATATCAGAGATAATCTCTTTCAAGTCAGGGCCAAACAGTGTTTTCCCCTTGAAAGGAATGGCAAACAATTTGTTCTTGGAAGACGCATCCGCTGACCAAGATTTTAACCAAAGCGCTCTGCGCGCCACAATAGCAAACCCAGAATTTTTCGCCGCTAACCTAGCCAATTGCAAGGTGGCGTCTAGGGTGAAAGAATTAGCCAATTTAAGAGCACGAATTCTGTCCATAATCTCCTCATAAGAAGAAGAATTACTAATAATCGCCTTTTCTAGCTCATCGAACCAGAAACACGCGGCTGTAGTGACAGGGACAATGCATGCAATTGGTTGTAGAAGGTAACCTTGCTGAACAAACATCCTTTTTTAGCAAACCTTCTAATTTTTTATCCATAGGATCTTGGAAAGCACAACTATCTTCTATGGGTATAGTGGAGCGCTTGTTTAGAGTAGAAACCGCCCCCTCGACCTTGGGGACTGTCTGCCATAAGTCCTTTCTAGGGTCGACTATAGGAAACAATTTTTTAAATATGGGGGGAGGTACGAAAGGTACACCGGGCCTGTCCCATTCTGTATTAACAATGTACGCCACCCGCTTGAGTATAGGAAAAGCTTCGGGGGGCCCCGGGGCCTCTAGGAACTTGTCCATTTTACATAGTGTTTCTGGAATGACCAGATAATCACAATCATCCAAATTGGATAACACCTCCATAAGCAGAGCGCGGAGATGTTCCAACTTAAATTTAAAAGTAATCACATCAGGTTCAGCTTGTTGAGAAATTTTTCCTGAATCTGAAATTTCTCCCTCAGACAAAACCTCCCTGGCCCCCTCAGACTGGTGTAGGGGCCCTTCAGAAACAATATCATCAGCGGCCTCATGCTCTTCAGTATTTTCTAAAACAGAGCAGTCGCGCTTTCGCTGATAAGTGGGCATATTGGCTAAAATGTTCTTGATAGAATTATCCATTACAGCCGTTAATTGTTGCATAGTAAGGAGAATTGGCGCGCTAGATGTACTAGGGGCCTCCTGTATGGGCAAAACTGGTGTAGACGAAGGAGGGGATGATGCAGTACCATGCTTACTCCCCTCACTTGAGGAATCATCTTGGGCATCATTTTTACTAAATTTATTATGACATAAATCACATCTATTTAAATGAAAAGGAACCTAGGCTTCCCCACAGTCAGAACACAATCTATCTGGTAGTTCAGACATGTTAAACAGGCATAAACTTGATAACAAAGCACAAAAAACGTTTTAAAATAAAACCGTTACTGTCACTTTAAATTTTAAACTGAACACACTTTATTACTGCAATTGCGAAAAAGTATGAAGGAATTGTTCAAAATTCACCAAAATTTCACCACAGTGTCTTAAAGCCTTAAAAGTATTGCACACCAAATTTGGAAGCTTTAACCCTTAAAATAACGGAACCGGAGCCGTTTTTATATTTAACCCCTTTACAGTCCCTGGAATCTGCTTTGCTGAGACCCAACCAAGCCCAAAGGGGAATACGATTCCAAATAATGCCTTCAAAAAGACTTTTCTATGTATCAGAGCTCCACACACATGCAGCTGCATGTCATGCTGTTCTCAAAAACAAGTGCGCCATACCGGCGCGAAAATGAGGCTCTGACTATGATTAGGGAAAGCCCCAATAGAATAAAGTGTCTAAAACAGTGCCTGCCGATATTATTTTACAAAAAATACCCAGATTAAATGATTCCTCAAGGCTAAATATGTGAAAATATGATCGATTTAGCCCAGAAAATGTCTACAGTCTTAATAAGCCCTTGTGAAGCCCTTATTTACTGTGTGAATAAAAATGGCTTACCGGATCCCATAGGGAAAATGACAGCTTCCAGCATTACATCGTCTTGTTAGAATGTGTCATACCTCAAGCAGCAAAAGAGTGCTCACTGTTCCCCCAACTGAAGTTAATTCCTCTCAACAGTCCTGTGTGGAACAGCCATGGATTTTAGTAACGGTTGCTAAAATCATTTTCCTCATACAAACAGAAATCTTCATCTCTTTTCTGTTTCAGAGTAAATAGTACATACCAGCACTATTTTAAAATAACAAACTCTTGATTGAATAATAAAAACTACAGTTAAACACTAAAAAACTCTAAGCCATCTCCGTGGAGATGTTGCCTGTACAACGGCAAAGAGAATGACTGGGGTAGGCGGAGCCTAGGAGGGATCATGTGACCAGCTTTGCTGGGCTCTTTGCCATTTCCTGTTGGGGAAGAGAATATCCCACAAGTAAGGATGACGCCGTGGACCGGACACACCTATGTTGGAGAAACACTCCTCTTTCTGACAAAATAACGAAAAACAGAGTGTGTCACAGCGGAACTTCACGGAGTCCCAGTCGGCCAGCTAGAGGGGCTAACAAGGACTGAACCAATCCCCCACGCTTCACGGACCCTCAGGCCCTCACAGAATGCTTAGCTGAATAACACAAATAATAATAATGTTAACACTGTGCGCCTCAACCAGACCAGCCAGGCAGAACAGGCACCACATGTCTGAAATAGGCCGCAAGACAGAAGGGTCCGAACCCAATTAGGACCAGCCTGAACTCAGGGTCGATACTATCCAGGCCACAAACAGTCATCCCCAGGGATGGGGAATAGACAGCAAGAAAAAAAATAATTAAACATTGGACTAACATGTCCTCACATCAAACAAACTTCCGTAGAAGTAAAATGTGCGATCAAAAATAGCGAGTATCGATTCCAGAAAAAAAGCCAGAAGGAAATACATAAACATGAGCTCAAATAAAAAATCATCCTAACCGGATAAATAAAAACTAAGGCAACCCTTAGGTTATAGCCCAAGAAGAACAGACACACCCGCAGGAGCAGGATCATGTTCTTCCAGCTCAGGATACTCAATAAACAAGGCTATAAGAAGATTACTTCAACCTCATATAGCTAATTATGCAAGCCGTTCTAAGTAGAAGACTTAGAATTCCCATATCCGTTAAGGATGGGATCCTTCAACAACGCCAGAACGTTCCTCAAAAGGACATGAAGGCGCTCCAGCCTATAACGAAAGGCACAGCATACCCTCGCTGGAGCAGAAGATGACCCCGACCTCGAAGGTTGACCCCCTGAAGCCTCAGGGACAGTCGTTCCCCCGATAGCCGAGCAGGCAATCCCATGCCTGAAGAACCCCAGTCAACGGAACACGTACAATATCGTAAGCACACTTCTGGTAGCAGCAGATATGCCAGCGCCATAATTATGGACATGCGAAAACGTACCATAACGTCCGGGGGGGGGGGGACAAGCCACCTTCCAGAGAAGGATAAACAAAATCTGGGTTACCTGCATGTGTAGTAAGAGTCGGTGGTAGGGAACTCGCCACTCGGGGATCGGGACCCCCAGAGACGGATGGCTCAGCGAGTGCTCAATTCCCAAGGAATTGAGCACTCTAAAACTGCATTCTGAACATAACTGAAGGGCTTGTATCACCCGGGCCAATTCGTATTCCTCACGAGAAACAGACTCCCCATTATCAGAATCCTCCATAACTGGGATATTGAAAACAAAAAACGGACCAAATAAAAAAAATAAACGGCACCTGACACCCACAATGGATGGGGCACTCACCACCTCCTAGGACCCAACACCAGCGGACCAGAAATGTTCCGTCGCCACACGGTCAGGAATGCGGAAATGGAGAGTCAAAATGTGACCATGCCCGGTCACCAGGTGCACCGTGCGGTCCAGAAAAAGCGCACTCAACTGTAAAGGCCGCGTCACTTCCAAAGGCCGTTATGTTCCTAGCTAAGAGCCTAAGTAACACCACACATAACAAGTCAAAAGGGTGTGTAAGCTGTTAATAAGCTATACCAGAATGGCCTATCTCCTAATTGCACTTCTCACAATTCGTGCAATCAATTCTAAGAGAAATCAAAACAAAGGTTGGAGATGGCGCCAGAGGCTATCTGGTGGAGAATAATTAAATTTAAGAAATATCAAAATAAACTTCAAAAAAAGGACCATATACATATAAAAATGTGACTCAAAGTGTAATAAACACTTTCGTGGTAGTAAGGCAATCCACTTATTAAATAAATAAATTCAATTTATTAAAGCAATAAATAGAAAAACTGTTATTACACTTCTGTTAAAATAACATTTAATATATTGCAATATGTTCATGAAACCAAATGATACTAATATCTAAAATTAGAGAAGCACTAATCATTTAGATAACAATTCAGTGACATCTAAATGTTAAAATGGTTAAAAAGCTAAACAATAAGCTAATTTAATGCACATTAAGCGGTTATGAACCGGGTTACATAAACCTGTATGAACGACTACAAATGCTGGTTGTTAGATTCAGATAGGCACTGTGTTCTGATATGGATGAATAGTCTTTTGATTAAAGAAAACTTGAGATCAACAATGTAGTCCTTACGGTGCAGATCAAACTAAAAACTGAGATTCTTCACCCCCACTCATGAGGGTCTTTCAAGTAACACAGTCAGTTGTAGGCACTTACCCGGAGCTCCGGTGTTAGGGGCGGACCTCTTTACTCCGCTCACCTGTAACGCTCCTTTCCCACTCGATAATGCCTTCACATGTAATTAGAAACTGAGTATTGCTTCAAAGTATGCACACTTCCTTGAGAAAATGCTCCTACCGCTTTCGCTCAGTACCTGGGTCAATCAACTAGGTTCTGGCGCTGCGGTCCTGGGAGCTTGTCGGGTCTGTGTCCTTTCCAAAGTTAGCCGGATGCCGGTATGGTCTACGCGTTTCAGCTCACCAGGGAGCCTTTGTCAAGATGTCCCTGGGTATACTCACAAACATCAAGCACCCAGATGGTGCTAGTGGAGCAGGCTGAAACTTCACAGTAGTCCAGCTCACTGATATGCCTCCAAACAGATCCAGTCGGTGTTCCTTGAGAGCCTAAGATCCTATGCCTAGAAAAGAGAAAGGCAAACCAACATGGCCTAGTATTGTTTGCGCCCAGGGAGAATATAGCCCTAATGGGTATACTCACAGGAAACAAAGCACCTCCAGGTGCAATATCAGCAAGCTGGAACCACAAGTCGCCCAGTAGACAAACCACAGCAAGTAATCCTCAACTTCCAGTAGTATAACGATTGATAGGGGAGGGGTATAAGAAACCCCACAACAGATTATTGGGTCAAAATACCACACAAGCAAGTGTATATAAAAATAAAAATCAGATGATTTTTAGGTTTTTTAATTTGGTATATAGCAAGTGTATTTTTTAATGTTTTATTATAGCCTGATGAAACAGCCCATAGGCGGCTGAGAAACGCGTCGCTGTGTTATTAAAGATTTTTATTTTTGGACTTTAACATACTTATACCTACTGTATAGTTCATTGATCTGGTGTTATATCCTTGTCACTGTGTGCATTGTTTTATGTCTAGGTTCTAGATTACTTACCTTATATGATTTTTTGGCAATTGGGAGGCGCACCCTAAAGGGTGTGGTGTGCATTTGTGTATACCACTCCCCACATTATAGTTCATACAGGTTTATGTAACCCGGTTCATAACAGCTTAATGTGCATTAAATTAGCTTATTGTTTAGCTTTTTAACCATTTTAACATTTAGATGTCACTGAATTGTTATCTAAATGATTAGTGCTTCTCTAATTTTAGATATTAGTATCATTTGGTTTCATGAACATATTGCAATATATTAAATGTTATTTTAACAGAAGTGTAATAACAGTTTTTCTATTTATTGCTTTAATAAATTGAATTTATTTATTTAATAAGTGGATTGCCTTACTACCACGAAAGTGTTTATTACACTTTGAGTCACATTTTTATATGTATATGGTCCTTTTTTTGAAGTTTATTTTGATATTTCTTAAATTTAATTATTCTCCACCAGATAGCCTCTGGCGCCATCTCCAACCTTTGTTTTAACACCACACATAAGCAGGTTGAATCACATAACAAACATAGTTAAAAAAACATAATTTATGTAAGAATTTACCTGATAAATTAATTTCTTTCATATTGGCAAGAGTCGATGAGCTAGTGACGTATGGGATATACAATCCTACCAGGAAGGGTAAAGTTTCCAAAACCTCAAAATGCCTATAAATACAGCCCCCACCAAACCCACAATTCAGTTTAACTAATAGCCAAGAAGTGGGGTGATAAGAAAGGAGCAAAAAGCATCAACAAGGAATTGGAATAATTGTGCTTTATACAAAAAAAAATCATAACCACCATAAAAAAGGGTGGGTCTCATGGACTCTTGCCAATATGAAAGAAATGAATTTATCAGGTAAATTCTTACATAAATTATGTTTTCTTTCATGTAATTGGCAAGAGTCCATGAGCTAGTGACGTATGGGATAGCGAATATCCAAGATGTGGAACTCCACGCAAGAGTCACTAGAGAGGGAGGGATAAAAATAAAGACAGCCAATTCCGCTTAAAATTAATCCACAACCCAAATCAAAAAGTTTTAATCTTTATAATGAAAAAACTTAAATTATAAGCAGAAGAATCAAACTGAAACAGCTGCCTGAAGTACTTTTCTATCAAAAACTGCTTCTGAAGACGAGAAAACATCAAAATGGTAGAATTTAGTAAAAGTATGCAAAGAAGACCAAGTTGCTGCTTTGCAAATCTGATCAACAGAAGCTTCATTCTTAAAAGCCCAGGAAGTGGAAACTGACCTAGTAGAATGAGCCGTAATCCTCTGAGGCGTGGATTTACCCGACTCCAAATAAGCATGATGAATCAAAAGCTTAAACCAAGATGCCAAAGAAATGGCAGAAGCCTTCTGACCTTTCCTAGAACCAGAAAAGATGACAAATAGACTAGAAGTTGTCTTGAAAGTCGTCTTACCACATCCAAATAATGTAAAGATCTTTCCAGAGAATTCTTAGGATTAGGACACAAAGAAGGGACAACAATTTCTCTACTAATGTTGTTGGAGTTCACAACCAAATTAAGACTACAAGGAGGAGAGATTGATTTAATGACAAGCTTGATACGAACCAAAGCCTGTACAAAACAATGAATATCAGGAAGTTTAGCAATTTTTCTGTGGAAAAGAACAGAAAGAGCAGAGATTTGTCCTCTCAAGGAACTTGCAGACAAACCCTTATGTAAACCATCCTGAAGAAACTGTAAAATTCTAGGAATTCTAAAAGAATGCCAAGAGAATTTATGAGAACACCATGAAATGTAAGTCTTCCAAACTTGATAAATCTTTCTAGACATAGATTTACGAGCCTGCAACATAGTATTAATCACTGAGTCAGAGAAACCTCTATGACTAAGCACTAAGCGTTCAATCTCAATACCTTCAAATTTAATGATTTGAAATCCTGATGGAAAAACGGGCCTTGAGATAGAAGGTCTGGCCTTAACGGAAGTGGCAAAGGTTGGCAACTGGACATCCGAATAAGATCCGCATATAAAAACTTGTGTGGCCATGCTGGAGCCACCAGCAGTACAAACGAATGCTCCATTAAGATTTTGGAAATCACTCTTGGAAGAAGAACTAGAGGCGGAAAAAACATAATTTATGTAAGAACTTACCTGATAAATTCATTTCTTTCATATTAGCAAGAGTCCATGAGCTAGTGACGTATGGGATATACATTCCTACCAGGAGGGGCAAAGTTTCCCAAACCTTAAAATGCCTATAAATACACCCCTCACAACACCCACAATTCAGTTTAACGAATAGCCAAGAAGTGGGGTGATAAGAAAAAAGTGTGAAAGCATATAAAATAAGGAATTGGAATAATTGTGCTTTATACAAAAAAATCATAACCACCACAAAAAAAGGGCGGGCCTCATGGACTCTTGCTAATATGAAAGAAATGAATTTATCAGGTAAATTCTTACATAAATTATGTTTTCTTTCATGTAATTAGCAAGAGTCCATGAGCTAGTGAAGTATGGGATAATGACTACCCAAGATGTGGATCTTTCCACACAAGAGTCACTAGAGAGGGAGGGATAAAATAAAGACAGCCAATTGCTGCTGAAAATAATCCACACCCAAAATAAAGTTTAATGAAAAACATAAGCAGAAGATTCAAACTGAAACCACTGCCTGAAGTACTTTTTTACCAAAAACTGCTTCAGAAGAAGAAAACACATCAAAATGGTAGAATTTAGAAAAAGTATGCAAAGAGGACCAAGTTGCTGCTTTGCAAATCTGATCAATCGAAGCTTCATTCCTAAACGCCCAGGAAGTAGAAACTTACCTAGTAGAATGAACTGTAATCCTTTGAGGCGGAATTTTACCCGACTCGACATAGGCATGATGAAATAAAGATTTCAACCAAGATGCCAAAGAAATGGCAGAAGCTTTCTGGCCTTTTCTAGAACCGGAAAAGATGACAAATAGACTAGAAGTCTTTCGGAAAGACTTAGTAGCTTAAACATAATAATACAAAACTCTAACAGCATCCAAAGAATGCAATGATTTCTCCTTAGAATTCATAGGATTAGGACATAATGAAGGAACCACAATTTCTCGACTAAGGTTGTTAGAATTCACAACCCTAGGTAAAAATTCAAAAGAAGTTCGCAGCACCGCCTTATCCTGATGAAAAATCAGAAAAGGAGACTCACAAGAAAGAGCAGATAATTCAGAGACTCTTCTGGCAGAAGAGATGGCCAAAAGAAACAAAACTTTCCAAGAAAGTAATATAACGACCAAAGAATGCATGGGTTCAAAAGAAGGAGCTTGAAAAGCCCCCAGAACCAAATTCAAACTCCAAGGAGGAGAAATTGACTTAATGACAGGCTTTATACGAACCAAAGCTTGTACAAAACAATGAAATATCAGGAAGATTAGCAATCCTTCTGTGAAAAAAGAACAGAAAGAGCAGAGATTTGTCTTTTCAAGGAACTTGCGGACAAACCTTTATCTAAACCATCCTGAAGAAACTGAAAAAATTCTCGGTATTCAAAAAGAATGCCAAGAAAAAATGATGAGAAAGACACTAAGAAATATAAGTCTTCCAGACTCTATAATATATCTCTCTAGATACAGATTTACAAGCCTGTCACATAGTATTAATCACAGAGTCAGAGAAACCTTCTTTGACCAAGAATCAAGCGTTCAAACTCCATACCTTAAAATTTAAGGATTTGAGATCCTGATGGAAAAAAGGACCTTGCGACAGAAAGTCTGGTCTTAACGGAAGAGTCCACAGCTGGCAAGAGGCCATCCGGACAAGATCCGCATACCAAAACCTGTGAGGCCATGCTGGAGCTACCAGCAGGACAAACGAGCATTCCTTTAGAATCTTGGAGAATACTCTTGGAAGAAGAACTAGAGGCGGAAAGATATAGGCAGAATGATACTTCCAAGGAAGTGATAATGTATCCACTGCTTCCGCCCGAGGATCCCGGGACCTGGACAGATACCAGGGAAGTTTCTTGTTTAGATGAGAAGCCATCAGATCTATTTCTGGGAGTTCCCACATTTGAACAATCTGAAGAAATACCTCTGGGTGAAGAGACCATTCGCCCGGATGCAACGTTTGGCGACTGAGATAATCCGCTTCCCAATTGTCTATACCTGGGATATGAACCGCAGAGATTAGACAGGAGCTGGATTCCGCCTAAACCAAAATTCGAGATACTTCTTTCATAGCCAGAGGACTGTGAGTCCCTCCTTGATGATTGATGTATGCCACAGCTGTGACATTGTCTATCTGAAAACAAATGAACAACTTTCTCTTCAGAAGAGGCCAAGACTGAAGAGCTCTGAAAATTGCACAGAGTTCAAAATATTGATCGGTAATCTCACCTCCTGAGATTCCCAAACCCCTTGTGCCGTCAGAGACCCCCACACAGCTCCCCAACCTGTAATACTTGCATCTGTTGAGATTATAGTCCAGGTCGGAAGAACAAAGAAGCCCCCTGAACTAAACGATGGTGAACTGTCCACCATGTCAGAGAGTGTCGTATAATCGGTTTAAAGATATTAATTGAGATATCTTTGTGTAATCCCTGCACCACTGGTTCAGCATACAGAGCTGAAGAGGTCGCATGTGAAAACGAGCAAAGGAGATCGCATCCGATGCGGCAGTCCTAAGACCTAAAATTTCCATGCATAAGGCTACCAAAGGGAATGATTGTGACTGAAGGTTTTGACAAGCTGATATCAATGTTAAACTTCTCTTATCTGACAAGGACAGAGTCATAGACACTGAATCTATCTGGAAACCTAAAAAGGTTACCCTTGTCTGAGGAAACAATGAACTGAATGGTAAATTGATCCTCCAACCATGATCTTGAAGAAACAACACAAGTCGATTCGTATGAGATTCTGCGAAAATGTGAAGACTGAGCAAGTACCAAGATATCGTCCAAATAAGGAAATACCAAAACCCTGTTCTCTGATTACAGACAGAAGGGCACCGAGAACCTTTGAAAAAAATTCTTGGAGCTGACGCTAGGCCAAACGGTAGAGCCACAAAACTGGTAATGCTTGTCTAAAAAGAGAATCTCAGAAACTAAAAGTGATCTGGATGAATCAGAATATGCAGATATACATCCTGTAAATCTATTGTAGCCATATAATGCCCTTGCAAAACAAAAGGCAGGATAGTCCTACAGTTACCATCTTGAATGTTGGTATCCTTACATAACGATTCAATAGATAGATCCGGAACTGGTCTGAAGGAATTGACCTTCTTTGGTACAATGAAGAGATAGAATAAAACCCCAGCCCCTGTTCCAGAACTGGAACTGGCATAATTACTCCAGCCAACTCTAGATCTGAAACACATTTCAGAAATGCTGAGCCTTTGCTGTGTTTACTGGGACACGGGAAAGAAAAAAATCTCTTTGCAGGAGGCCTTAACTTGAAGCCAATTCTGTACCTTTCTGAAACAATGTTCTGAAACCAGAAATTGTGAACGGAATTGATCCAAATTTCCTTGAAGAAAACGTAAACTGCCCCATACCAGCTGAGCTGGAATGAGGGCCGCACCTTCATGGGTATTTAGGAGCTGGCTATAGGTTTCTATAAGGCTTGGATATATTCCAAACTGGAAATGGTTTCCAAACTGATACCGCTCCTGAGGATGAAGGATCAGGCTTTTGTTCCTTGTTGTGAGGAAAGGAACGAAAATGATTATTAGACCTAAATTTACCTTAGATTTTTTATCCTTTGGTAAAAAAGTTCCCTTCCCTCCAGTAACAGTTGAGATAACTGAAAATCAAATAATTTATTACCCTGGAAAGAAAGGGAAAGCAAAGTTGACTTAGAAGACATATCAGCATTCCAAGTTTTAAGCCATAAAGCTTTTCTAGCTAAAATAGCTAGAGACATATACCTGACATCAACTCTAATGATATCAAAAGATGGTATCACAAATAAAATTATTAGCATGTTATAGAATAATAATAATGCTATAAAATTATGATATGTTACTTGTTGCGCTAAAGCTTCTAACCAAAAAGTTGAAGCTGCAGCAACATCCGCTAAAAATATAGCAGGTCTAAGAAGATTACCTGAACATAAGTAAGCATTTCTTAGAAAGGATTCAATTTTCCTATCTAAAGGAACCTTAAATGAAGTACTATCTGCCATAGGAATAGTAGTACGTTAAGCAGGAGTAGAGACAGCCTCATTAACCTTAGAGATTTTGTCCCAAAACTCTAATCTGTCAGATGGCACAGGATATAATTGCTTAAACGTTTAGAAGGAGTAAATGAATTACCCAAATTATTCCATTCCCTGGAAATTACTTCAGAAATAGCATCAGGGAGAGAAAACACTTCTGGAATAACTACAGGAGATTTAAAAACCTTATTTAAACGTTTAGATTTAGTATCAAGAGGACCAGAATCCTCTATTTCTAATGCAATTAATACTTCTTTAAGTAAAGAACGAATAAATTACATCTTGAACAAATACAAAGATTTATCAGCATCAGAATGATGATGTTCATTTAAAAATTCATCTGAAAAAAGAGAAATTTTAAAAGACTTTTATGTATACTAGAAGGAGAAATAACAGACATAGCCTTCTTAATGGATTTAAAAAATAAAATCTCTTATGTTATCAGGAACACTCTGAAAATTAGATGTTGACAGAACAGCAATCGGTAATGTAACAGTACTAAAGGAAATTTTATCTGCATTAATAAGTTTGTCATGACATGCAATACAAACAACAGCTGGAGAAACAGATACCAAAAGTCTATAGCAGATACACTTAGCTTGGTAGCTCCAGCACTGGGCAGCGATTTTCCTGAAGTATCTTCTGACTCAGTTGCAACGTGGAACATCTTGCAATATGTAAAAGAAAAAACAACATATAAAGCAAAATTGATCAAATTCCTTAAATGACAGTTTCAGGAATGGGAAAAAAATGCCAGTGAACAAGCTTCTAGCAACCAGAAGCAATACATAATGAGACTTAAATAATGTGGAGACAAAAATGACGCCCATATTTTTTAGCGCCAAAAAAGACGCCCACATTATTTGGCGCCTAAATGCTTTTGGCGCCAAAAATGACGCCACATCCGGAACGCCGACACTTTTGACGCAAAAAAACGTCAAAAAATTACGCAACTTCCGGCGACACGTATGACGCCGGAAACAGAAAAGATTTTTTGCGCCAAAAAAGTCCGCGCCAAGAATGACGCAATAAAATTAAGCATTTTCAGCCCCCGCGAGCCTAACAGCCCACAGGGAAAAAAAGTCAAATTTTTAAGGTAAGAAAAAATGATTGATTCAAACGCATTATCCCAAATATGAAACTGACTGTCTGAAAATAAGGAATGTTGAACATTCTGAGTCAAGGCAAATAAATGTTTGAATACATATATTTAGAACTTTATAAATAAAGTGCCCAACCATAGCTTAGAGTGTCACAGAAAATAAGATTTACTTACCCCAGGACACTCATCTACATGTTTGTAGAAAGCCAAACCAGTACTGAAACGAAAATCAGCAGAGGTAATGGTATATAAATAAGAGTATATCGTCGATCTGAAAAGGGAGGTAAGAGATGAATCTCTACGACCGATAACAGAGAACCTATGAAATAGACCCCGTAGAAGGAGATCACTGCATTCAAATAGGCAATACTCTCCTCACATTCCTCTGACATTCACTGCACGCTGAGAGGAAAACCGGGCTCCAACTTGCTGCGGAGCGCATATCAACGTAGAATCTAGCACAAACTTACTTCACCACCTCCATAGGAGGCAAAGTTTGTAAAACTGAATTGTGGGTGTGGTGAGGGGTGTATTTATAGGCATTTTAAGGTTTGGGAAACTTTGCCCCTCCTGGTAGGAATGTATATCCCATACGTCACTAGCTCATGGACTCTTGCTAATTACATGAAAGAAATATAAGCAGGTTGATAACTCCAAGGAAGTGTCAACGCATCTACTGCTTCCGCCTGAGGATCCCTGGACCTGGACAGATACCTGGGAAGTTTCCTGTTTAGATGAGAAGCCATCAGATCTATTTCTGGAAGCCCACACATCTGAATAATCTGAAAAAACATATCTGGGTGAAGAGACCACTCTCCCAGATGTAAAGTCTGACGACGATGAGATAATTCGCTTCCCAATTGTCTATACCTGGGATATGGACCGCAGAAATTAGACAGGAGCTGGATTCCACTCAAGCAAGTATCCGAGATACTTCTTTCATAGCTTGAGGACTGTGAGTCCCACCCTGATGATTGACATACGCCACTGTTGTGACATTGTCTGTCTGAAAACAAATAAACGGTTCTCTCTTCAGTAGAGGCCAAAACTGAAGAGCTCTGAGAATCGCACGGAGTTCCAAAATATTGATTGGTAATCTCGCCTCTTGAGATTTCCAAACCCCCTGCGCTGTCAGAGATCCGCAGACAGCTCCCCAACCTGAAAGACTCGCATCTGTTGTGATCACAGTCCAGGTTGGACGAACAAAAGAGGCCCCTTGAACTAAACGATGGTGATCTAACTACCAAGTCAGAGATAGTCGAACATTGAGATTTATAAGCAGAAGGATAAACAAAATCTTGGTTACCTGCATGTGTAGTAAGAGTCGGTGGTAGGGAACTCGCCACTCGGGGATCGGGACCCCCAGAGACGGATGGCTCAGCGAGTGCTCAATTCCCAAGGAATTGAGCACTCTAAAACTGCATTCTGAACATAACTGAAGGGCTTGTATCACCCGGGCCAATTCGTATTCCTCACGAGAAATAGACTCCCCATTATCAGAATCCTCCATAACTGGGATATTGAAAACAAAAAACGGACCAAATAAAAAAAATAAACGGCACCTGACACCCACAATGGATGGGGCACTCACCACCTCCTAGGACCCAACACCAGCGGACCAGAAATGTTCCGTCGCCACACGGTCAGGAATGCGGAAATGGAGAGTCAAAATGTGACCATGCCCGGTCACCAGGTGCACCGTGCAGTCCAGAAAAAGTGCACTCAACTGTAAAGGCTGCGTCACTTCCAAAGGCCGTTATGTTCCTAGCTAAGAGCCTAAGTAACACCACACATAAGCAGGTTGAATCACATAACAAACATAGTTAAAAAAAAACATAATTTATGTAAGAATTTACCTGATAAATTAATTTCTTTCATATTGGCAAGAGTCGATGAGCTAGTGACGTATGGGATATACAATCCTACCAGGAAGGGCAAAGTTTCCAAAACCTCAAAATGACTATAAATACAGCCCCCACCAAACCCACAATTCAGTTTAACGAATAGCCAAGAAGTGGGGTGATAAGAAAGGAGCAAAAAGCATCAACAAGGAATTGGAATAATTGTGCTTTATACAAAAAAAATCATAACCACCATAAAAAAGGGTGGGTCTCATGGACTCTTGCCAATATGAAAGAAATGAATTTATCAGGTAAATTCTTACATAAATTATGTTTTCTTTCATGTAATTGGCAAGAGTCCATGAGCTAGTGACGTATGGGATAGCGAATATCCAAGATGTGGAACTCCACGCAAGAGTCACTAGAGAGGGAGGGATAAAAATAAAGACAGCCAATTCCGCTGAAAATTAATCCACAACCCAAATCAAAAAGTTTTAATCTTTATAATGAAAAAACTTAAATTATAAGCAGAAGAATCAAACTGAAACAGCTGCCTGAAGTACTTTTCTATCAAAAACTGCTTCTGAAGACGAGAAAACATCAAAATGGTAGAATTTAGTAAAAGTATGCAAAGAAGACCAAGTTGCTGCTTTGCAAATCTGATCAACAGAAGCTTCATTCTTAAAAGCCCAGGAAGTGGAAACTGACCTAGTAGAATGAGCCGTAATCCTCTGAGGCGTGGATTTACCCGACTCCAAATAAGCATGATGAATCAAAAGCTTAAACCAAGATGCCAAAGAAATGGCAGAAGCCTTCTGACCTTTCCTAGAACCAGAAAAGATGACAAATAGGCTAGAAGTCGTCTTGAAAGTCGTCTTACCACATCCAAATAATGTAAAGATCTTTCCAGAGAATTCTTAGGATTAGGACACAAAGAAGGGACAACAATTTCTCTACTAATGTTGTTCGAGTTCACAACCAAATTAAGACTCCAAGGAGGAGAGATTGATTTAATGACAAGCTTGATACGAACCAAAGCCTGTACAAAACAATGAATATCAGGAAGTTTAGCAATTTTTCTGTGGAAAAGAACAGAAAGAGCAGAGATTTGTCCTCTCAAGGAACTTGCAGACAAACCCTTATCTAAACCATCCTGAAGAAACTGTAAAATTCTAGGAATTCTAAAAGAATGCCAAGAGAATTTATGAGAACACCATGAAATGTAAGTCTTCCAAACTTGATAATAAATCTTTCTAGACATAGATTTACGAGCCTGCAACATAGTATTAATCACTGAGTCAGAGAAACCTCTATGACTAAGCACTAAGCGTTCAATCTCCATACCTTCAAATTTAATGATTTGAGATCCTGATGGAAAAACGGGCCTTGAGATAGAAGGTCTGGCCTTAACGGAAGTGGCAAAGGTTGGCAACTGGACATACGAATAAGATCTGCATATAAAAACTTGTGTGGCCATGCTGGAGCCACCAGCAGTACAAACTAATGCTCCATTAAGATTTTTGAAATCACTCTTGGAAGAAGAACTAGAGGCGGAAAAATATAAGCAGGTTGATAACTCCAAGGAAGTGTCAACGCATCTACTGCTTCCGCCTGAGGATCCCTGGACCTGGACAGATACCTGGGAAGTTTCCTGTTTAGATGAGAAGCCATCAGATCTATTTCTGGAAGCCCCCACATCTGAATAATCTGAAAAAACATATCTGGGTGAAGAGACCACTCTCCCAGATGTAAAGTCTGACGACGGTGAGATAATCCGCTTCCCAATTGTCTATACCTGGGCTATGGACCGCAGAAATTAGACAGGAGCTGGATTCCACTCAAGCAAGTATCCGAGATACTTCTTTCATAGCTTGAGGACTGTGAGTCCCACCCTGATGATTGACATACGCCACTGTTGTGACATTGTCTGAAAACAAATAAACGGTTCTCTCTTCAGTAGAGGCCAAAACTGAAGAGCTCTGAGAATTGCACGGAGTTCCAAAATATTGATTGGTAATCTCGCCTCTTGAGATTTCCAAACCCCCTGCGCTGTCAGAGATCCCCAGACAGCTCCCCAACCTGAAAGACTCGCATCTGTTGTGATCACAGTCCAGGTTGGACGAACAAAAGAGGCCCCTTGAACTAAACGATGGTGATCTAACTACCAAGTCAGAGATAGTCGAACATTGAGATTTAAGGATATTAATTGTGATATCTTTGTATAATCCCTGCACCATAGGTTCAGCATACAAAGCTAAAGAGGTCTCACGTGAAAACGAGCAAAGGGGATCGTGTCCGATGCTGCAGTCATGAGACCTAAAACCTCCATGCATATAGCTACTGAAGGGAATGATTGAAACTGAAGGTTCCGACAAGCTGCAACCAATTTCAGACGTCTTGTCTGTCAGAGACAAAGTCATGGATACTGAATCTATTTGGAAACCTAAAAAGGTTACCCTTGTCTGAGGAATCAAAGAACTTTTTGGTAAATTGATCCTCCAACCATGTCTTTGAAGAAACAACACTAGTTGACTTGTGTGAGATTCTGCAGAACGTAAAGACTGAGCAAGTACCAAGATATCGTCCAAAAAAGGAACCGTAATACCTCGCTCTCTGATTACAGAGAGTAGGGCACCGAGAACCTTTGAAAAGATCCTTGGAGCTGTCGCTAGGCCAAAAGGAAGAGCAACAAATTGGTAATGCTTGTCTAGAAAAGAGAACCTCAGGAACTGATAGTGATCTGGATGTATCGGAATATAAAAATATGCATCCTGTAAGTCTATTGTGGACATATAATGCCCTTGCTGAATAAAAGGCAGAATAGTCCTTATAGTCACCATTTTGAATGTTGGTATTCTTACATAACGATTCAAATTTTTTAGATCCAGAACTGGTCTGAAAGAATTCTCCTTCTTTGGGACAATGAACAGATTTGAATAAAACCCCAGACCCCGTTCCTGAAAAGGAACTGGCACAATTACCCCAGATAACTCCAGGTCTGAAACACACTTCAGGAAAGCCTGAGCTTTTTCTGGTTTCACTGGAATGCGTGAGAGAAAGAAACTTCTCACAGGCGGTCTTACTCTGAAACCTATTCTGTACCCCTGAGAAACAATGTTCTGAATCCAATGATTTTGGACTGAATTGATCCAAACATCCTTGAAAAATCTTAGTCTGCCCTCTACCAGCTGAGCTGGAATGAGGGCCGCACCTTCATGCGGACTTGGGGGCTGATTTAGATCTTTTAAATGGCTTGGATTTATTCCAGACTGAAGAAGGCTTCCAATTGAAAACCGTTCCCTTAAGGGAAGGATCAGGTTTCTGTTCCTTATTTTGTCGAAAGGAACGAAAACAGTTAGCAGCCTTAAATTTGCCCTTAGATTTTTTATCCTGAGGCAAAAAAGCTCCCTTCCCCTCAGTGACAGTCGAAATAATCGAATCCAACTGAGAACCAAATAATTTATTACCTTGGAAAGAAAGAGATAGCAACGTTGATTTAGAAGTCATATCAGAATTCCAAGATTTAAGCCATAAAGCTCTTCTAGCTAATATAGCTAAAGACATATATCTAACATCAATTCTAATGATATCAAGTATGAAGATTTGTCAGTGTCAATATCTGAGGCAGAATCTTCTGAACCAGATAGATCCTCATCAGAGATAGATAAATCAGAATGTTGTTGGTCATTTAAAAATTCAACAATTTTATGAGAAGTTTTAAAAGACCTTTTACGTTTATTAGAAGACGGTATGACAGACAAAGCCTTCTGAATGGAATTTGAAACAAATTCTCTCACATTAACAGGAATATCCTGAGCATTAGATGTTGATGGACCAGCAACAGGTAATGGACTACTACTAATGGAAATATAAAATATGCACTTAGCTTTGGTAGAACCGACATCAGGCAGCAGGATTCCAGTAGTAGATTCTGAGACAGGGTCAGTTTGAGACATCTTGCAATATGTAAGTGAAAAAATAACATATAAAGCAAAATTATCAATTTCCTTATATGACAGTTTCAGGAATGGGAAAGAAATGCAAACAAAATAAGCCTCTGGAAACCAGAAGCAAAAAGAAATGAAGTCTTAAATAATGTCAAAGGTTTGGAAAATATTTTTTGGCGCCAAAAACGTCTTCAACAAACATAGATGGCGCAACCATGTGAAAAAACTCGGCGCCAACTTAAACGCCGGAAATGACGAAATAATGTCAACAAACGTAATTCTCGCACCAAAAAAGTCTTGCGCCATGAATGACTCAATAAATTATAGGATTTTGCGCTCCCGCGAGCCTAACAGCCCGCAATTTAGAAAAGAAAGTCAATTTGAAAACTTCAGGTAAGAAAAAAACATAATTTAAAAATGCATTTCCCAGATATGAAACTGACAGTCTGCAAAAAGGAAATATACTGATAAACCTGAATCATGGCAAATATAAGTACAAACATATATTTAGAACTTTAAATATAAAGTGCCAAACCATAGCTGAGAGTGTCTTAAATAAAAGAAACATACTTACCAAAAGACACTCATCTACATAAAGTAGATAGCCAAACCAGTACTGAAACGAGAATCAGCAGAGGTAATGGTAGGAGTATATTGTCGATCTGAAAAGGGAGGTAGGAGATGAATCTCTACGACCGATAACAGAGAACCTATGAAATAGATCCCGTTAGGATGACCATTGTATTCAATAGGTAATACTCCCTTCACATCCCTCTGTCATTCACTGCACTCTGAGAGGAACCGGGCTTCAAAAAAAGCTGAGAAGCGCATATCAACGTAGAAATCTAGCACAAACTTACTTCACCACCTACATAGGAGGCAAAGTTTGTAAAACTAAATTGTGGGTGTGGTGGGGGATGTATTTATAGGCATTTTGAGGTTTGGGAAACTTTGCCCCTCCTGGTAGGATTGTATATCCCATACGTCACTAGCTCATGGACTCTTGCCAATTACATGAAAGAAAAACCCTGTTCAATAACCCCCCACAGGAGAAATTAACCCTTGATTCAAAGATAGAAAAGGAGCCTCACTGAGACCCTGAGTTATAGTTAGTACCGCAAGGTATAGCCTCTCGGGTGAACATTTGTAATATCAGGCAATCATAAAGAAAGAAAATTAAACGATCTTACTGGAATCTACGCCTTGGAACAGGAACATGGCCCTTCAAGTGTGACAGATAGTAGCGTCGCCTTAGCCATGGACTTGAGAGAAGAAAGCAGGCAGCAAAACACGTCAAAACTGATTGCTTGTGGAGCTGTTAATATGAGTCGGGATGGTTTTCGCAGAAAGACTCTCCCTGCATCTCCGCACTCTAACTTTCATCCATGCTGTCACTGAGAGGCTGACAGGACTACTTAAAACTACTGTCCCATGCTGAAGAGTACTACACTCCATAAACTTCTGATACCTCCTGGGATGAAAGGCAAAGAATAACTGGGGGATGAGGGAAGTGGGAGAGGTATTTAAGCTTTTGGTTTTTAAGCCTCCTCCTGGTGGCCAGGTTCTGAATTCCCAAAAGTAATGAATGCAGCTGTGGACTCTTTCCATTTATGAAGAAAAGTATATTTCTATAACAGTGTTGGTTACGCAAAACTGGGGAATGGTAAATAAAGGGATTATCTATCTTTTTAAACAACAACATTTTTGGTGTTTACTATCCCTTTAATTGTCCTTTTAAAATCAATGCCCTTCAGCAGCCTAACAAGAGTGAATTTAGTCCAATGTCTTGGGTCATCTAAACATTTGAAAACAAATAAAAGCATAGAATGTAAGTTATGTATCTTATATATAAAAATAAGCACTGGAATATTTACCTTGGTCACTGTGTAAATTGTCTTCAGCCTCTTCCCTATGTTCATTTTTTGTAGCAACAAAAAGGTCTACAATTTGCTGCGTCTCCTCTAAGAGCATATATTTCACTGGGACATTCTGGTAAAATATTAAAAATAAACATTCAGAAATGATATCATCAATGTGCATTAGGCAATTTTCAATTCTATAAAAGCATCATCCAAATAAATTGGATTTTGTAGCGCAAGGTTTATTTAAATAAAAATAAAAAATTCCTCACCTCGTCTGCGCTTTTCAATGCCACATTGATGTTTAATGGAATATTAGACTTTTCCCTTAAATAAACAAAGCACTGTTAATACGTTTTACTCAATAAAAATCCACATACCATGAATACAACTATTTTTATTCCAGTGTTATTGTACATAAAGCAAATGATTTTTATACCACATTATGGTTCAGATTATGAGTGGCGCGTTAATAGTTACGTGCGAGAGGAAAGGAGTTTATCACGGCTGTTTGCGCATCGGGGTTACCGCTTGCATTACAAGTTGAAAGTAAATGCGTGAGCACAATCGCGATTTATGCTAGAATGATTACCGCGTCCTCAGAGTTCTGGTTAACTTTTTCACAAAACAAAAAAGTGTCACAAAACACATAAAGAATACATTACAAAGTACAGTTTCACTCATAACACTGTCAAATAAAAATTATTATAAAAAAAATATTGCACCAAAAAAGGGGCTCAAAGACATGAAGTCTCAGGTGTTAGGCAGAGAAAGGGCTTTAACATAGAGATACATACATATACATGTTTAAATATGGATATGCATGTATATCTATGCCTATATATAATTATGTATATTAGGTATGCATGTATAATTGGGTATAGATTATATTGTACCAAAATACAATTTTTTATATATATATATATATATATATATATATATATATATATATATATATATATATATATATATATAAATAGAACATTTTCTGCTATGTGAAGAACAATGGAATTTAAAATATTCATATTTTCATGTAGGATTAGCGCACTTGAGAATATGTGATCGGGTTTGCCCGCGAGTAGGGTGTTTCACTTTTTTTGCTCCAATAACTTCTATGGGTGAATACATTTTTTGGGCGCTTCAGGTTAGTACATAAGCGAAAACTTTTTACTTTCATACGAACGCTACCCCACTCCCGCAAAAACCTTACTTCTAGATGAGTTAGCGCTCGAGCGGGAGCATTAAATACTGCTCCACTTTTAATTTGGCCCTATATAGTTTATATCTCTTAGTTATGTACTATAGATAGGGGGCGCCCTTGATATACCACAAACAATAAGTGAGGGATAAAAACTAAATAGGCTATAAAATAGCAATGTAGCAAAATAACATAGCACATAGCTATTGTGTATAACACAATATACCAATTAAAGTCTCATATAATGAAAGATGAGATGATGAATAAAAAATACCAAAGATGGTTGATATTCAGGTCCAGGCAGCTGTCTGTGATGGATCAAGGCCACAATCCAGGGTCAAAAATCTGTATGTGATATAAAGAGACAGAAGTGCCACATGACCTAGTACTGTAAGGATGGTGTAAGGTTAAATATGTAAGGGGTTACACTCACATTTAGCTGAGCACCCCCAATGGTGCAAATAAAGCACTACCTACAGATTGCTGTTACAACACCACAGTCTGCTGGGTGACTGATTCCAGCCTGCTTTATTTGCACCATTGGGGGTGCTCACCTAAATGTAACACCTTACACCATCCTTACAGTACTAGGGCATGTGGTGCTTCTGTCTCTTTATATCACATACATATCTCATAGTTGCCAACAGTCCCTGATTTCCAGGGACAGTCCCTTGATTTTGTTGTATGTCCCTGGATTTTTAGGTCTCTGGACATGCTACTTCTTTTGCCCAACATTTGGTGTGTGTGTGTGTATATATATATATATATATATATATATATATACTGTATACACACACACACATATACATAGATAGATGTAGCATATTATTTAAATATAACTAAATTACTAATAAAATATTGTTAATATTGATGCTGTGTAGTAAAATTTACCATATGCAAGTCCCATTGAAAATATAGGATACGCAATTTACGTAAGTGGATTTGCGGTATTTCCGAGTCTGGCCAAAAAAGTGAGCGGTAAGCCTGTACCTGCAAGACTCGTAATACCAGCGGGCGTTAAAAAGCAGCGTTGGGAGCGGCCAACGCTGCTTTTTAAGCCTAACGCAAGACTCGTAATCTAGCCAATTGTATTTAGTATTTAATTATTTTATGTAATTAAGGGGTTAATTTAGGGGGTGTTAGGTTAGGGGGCTTGGTCATTAAATTAGTTATTTGCGTTGTAAGGGTTGGCGGTTTAGGAGTTAATAGGTAAATCAGGTTTAATGCGTTTGGTAGTTTGAAATGTTGGGGTTGGCGGATTTAGGGGTTAATGATTTAATTATGCAGTTGGTTTTTGTTTTTTTCTTAATACTTCATACAGGCGTTTTTTTTTAATACTTATTGCGAGCGGTTAGGTTTTTTAATTTTGTAATGCTCCGTTTGCCTTTGCTGCATCCCAGTGGATTCTGAAAATGGCAGAGTGGTGAAAGAATCCACCCTGCCATTTTTGGAATCCACCGGGATGCAGCTAATTCTTTTGGCTGCCTCGCGCAGCCAACATTCCTTTGAGGATGTGTGCACAACTGGTGACAGCGACGGACGAGTTACAAAAGTGATTATAGTATAGATTAATTAAATATGAATTGGTCTTGGTGAAATGACAATTATTTTGAGAGTGAAAAATTGGTAGAATAGATTTGATGCGTTGGCATGTGGAACTATATGTATAGCGTAACAGTTGGTTGCAAATAGAGGCAAATAGAAAACTGGGACACAAAGCAACTTATTTTCAACAACAAAAACAAGCAAACAGGGTAATGAATCTTTAAATGGACATTATAATGAATAAATGACAGCATCTAATATGTTTGTTAACCCTTTAATCGATCCTCTGAAGAAGAAGAAGAAGAAGAAGAAGAAGAAGAAGGTAACATTTAAACCTTTGAAATGTGTTAGGAACTACACTCTAGTACTTTGGCTTGCTGTGTGGACTGTTGCAAACTTTCTTTACAAAGGACAAGTTATTTGGGAAACGAATGTGCAAAGTTCTTTTAAAACAAATGCTAAAACTGATACCTCATATCCAATTGAAGTTGAATAATGTAAGCAGATTTTATTTTTAATAAAAAACATAATTTATGCTTACCTGATAAATTTATTTATCTTGTAGTGTATCCAGTCCACGGATCATCCATTACTTATGGGATATTCTCCTTCCCAACAGGAAGTTGCAAGAGTTCACCCACAGCAGAGCTGCTATATAGCTCCTCCCCTAACTGCCATATCCAGTCATTCGACCGAAAACATGCAGAGAAAGGAAAAACCATAGGGTGCAGTGGTGACTGTAGTTTAAATGAAAAAAATTACCTGCCTTAAAATGACAGGGCGGGCCGTGGACTGGATACACTACAAGAGAAATAAATTTATCAGGTAAGCATAAATTATGTTTTCTCTTGTTAAGTGTATCCAGTTCACGGATCATCCATTACTTATGGGATACCAATACCAAAGCTAAAGTACACGGATGAAGGGAGGGACAAGGCAGGTACTTAAACGGAAGGTACCGCTGCCTGAAAAAAAATCCTTTCTCCCAAAAATAGCCTCCGAAGAAGCAAAGTATGAAGCGCAGACCAAGACGCCGTCTTGTAAATCTGTTCAACAGAAGCCTCATTTTAAAAAGGCCCAAGTGAAAGCCACAGCTCTAGTAGAATGAGCTGTAATCCCTTCAGGAGGCTGCTGTCTATCAGTCTCATAAGCTAAACGAATTAGGCTTTTAACCAAAAAGAAAGAGAGGTTGCTGAAGTCTTTTGACCTCTCCTCTGTCCAGAGTAGACAACAAACAAAGTAAATGTTTGATGAAAATCTGAAGTAGCTTGTAAGTAAAATTTTAAAGCACGAACCACGTCCAAATTGTGTAATAGACGTTCCATCTTTGAAGAAGGATTAGAATACAAGCATGGAACAACACTCTCTTGAGTGATATTCTTTTTGGATACCACCTTAGGTAAAAAACCCAGTTTTGATACGCAGGACTACCTTATCCGTACGGAGGACCAGATAAGGAGAATCACATTGTAAAGCAAATAACTCGGAGACTCTACAAGCCGAGGAAATATCTACCAAAAAGGAACTTTCCAAGATAAAAAGTTTGATATCTATAGAATGAAGAGGTTCAAACTCCTTGAAGAACCTTAATAATCAGGTTTAAGCTCCATGGCGGAGCAACAGGTTTAGACACAGGCTTGGTTCTAACCAAAGCCTGACAAAATGCCTGAACGTCTGGAGTATCTGCCAGACGCTTGTGCAAAAGAATAGACAGAGTAGGAATCTGTCCTTTTAAGGAACTAGCTGACAACCCTTTTCTCAAAATCATCTTGGAGAAAAGATAGTATCCTGGGAATCCTGACTTTACTCCATGAGTAACCTTGGATTCATATCAATAAGATATTTATGCTATATCTATGTTAAATTTTCCTAGTGACAGGCTTTCATGCCAGTATTAAGGTATCAATGACTGACTCTGAGAAGCCATGCTTTGATAACATCAAGCGTTCAGTCTCCAGGCAGTCCATCTCAGAGAAGTTTAATTTAGATGGTTGAAAGGACCCTGAGGTAGAGGGTCCTGTCTCAGAAGCAGAGACCATGATGGAAAGAATGACATGTCCACCAGATCTGCATACAGACACAACAAAACTGCCACAGCTGTGCTGTGGATTACCTTCCCTATAAACGATTTTGGAAGCCTTTTTAGCCCTTTAGAGATGTCCTGTAATATTCATGGGACTGCTGAGGGAAGCTGGATGATTCATTTTGTAATTTTAACTGCGCACAAAAGCGCTAAAATAGGCCCCTCCCACTCATATTACAACAGTGGAAAGCCTGAGGAAACTGTTTCTAAGCAAAATTTAAGCCAGCCATGTGGAAAAAACTAGGCCCCAATAAGTTTTATCACCAAACATATATAAAAAACGATTAAACATGCCAGCAAACGTTTTAAAATACACTTTTATAAGAGTATGTATCTCTATTAATAAGACTGATACCAGTCGCTATCACTGCATTTAAGGCTTTACTTACATTACTCCGGTATCAGCAGTATTTTCTAGCAAATTCCATCCCTAGAAAAATATTAACTGCACATACCTTATTGCAGGAAAACCTGCACGCCATTCCCTCTCTGAAGTTACCTCACTCCTCAGAATATGTGAGAACAGCAATGGATCTTAGTTACTTCTGCTAAGATCATAGAAAACGCAGGCAGATTCTTCTTCTAAATACTGCCTGAGATAAACAGTACACTCCGGTACCATTTAAAAATAACAAACTTTTGATTGAAGAAATAAACTAAGTATAAAACACCACACTCCTCTTACGACCTCCATCTATCTTGAGAGTTGCAAGAGAATGACTGGATATGGCAGTTAGGGGAGGAGCTATATAGCAGCTCTGCTGTGGGTGAACTCTTGCAACTTCCTGTTGGGAAGGAGAATATCCCATAAGTAATGGATGATCCGTGGACTGGATACACTTAACAAGAGAAAGTGTATTTTTATCAAAATGATATTGCACTATTGTGTTGCCCAGAGGCGTAACTAGAAACCACAACCCCCCCCCCCCCCTAAAAAAAAAATTAAATTTATGCTTACCTGATAAATTAATTTCTTCTATGGTACGATAAGACCACAGATTCTTTACTTGTGGGATATTATCCTCCTGCTAACAGGAAGTGGCAAAGAGCACCACAGCAGAGCTGTCTATATAGCTCCTCCCTTAGCTCCACCCCCCAGTCATTCGACCGAAGGTACAGGAATAAAAAGGAGAAAATAAAAGGTGCAGAGGTGACTGAAGTTTAAAATCAAAAAATATAATCTGTCTTAAAATGACAGGGCGGGCCGTGGACTTGTCGTACCAAAGAAGAAATTAATTTATCAGGTAAGCATAAATTTACTTTTCTTCTATAAGGTACGACAAGTCCACGGATTCATCCTTTACTTGTTGGATACATTACCAAAGCTACAGGACACGGATGAACGGGAGGGACAAGACAGATGGTTAAAAAGAAGGCACCACTGCTTGAAGAACTTTTCTCCCAAAAATAGCCTCCGAAGAAGCAAAAGTATCAAATTTGTAAAATTTTGAAAAGGTATGAAGCGAAGACCAAGTCGCAGCCTTAAAAATCTGTTCAACAGAAGCATCATTTTTAAAAGCCCATGTGGAAGCCACTGCTCTAGTAGAGTGAGCTGTAATCCTTTCAGGAGGCTGCTGTCCAGCAGTCTTGTATGCCAAACGGATGATGCTTTTCAGCCAAAAAGAAAGAGAGGTAGCCGTAGCTTTTTGACCTCTACGTTTTCCAGAATAGACAACAAACAAAAAGATGTTTGACGGAAATCCTTGGTTGCTTGCAAGAAAAACTTTAAAGCACGAACCACGTCCAAGTTGTGCAACAGACACTCCTTCTTAGAAGAAGGATTAGGACACAGAGAAGGAACAACAGTTTCCTGATTGATATTCCTATTAGTAACAACCTTAGGAAGGAATCCAGGTTTGGTACGCAAAACCACCTTATCAGAATGGAAAACAAGATAAGGCGAGTCACATTGCAACGCAGCTAGTTCAGAAACTCTTCGAGCTGAAGAGATAGTAACTAAAAACAGAACTTTCCAAGATAGAAGCTTAATATCTATGGAACGCATAGGTTCAAACGGAACCCCTTGAAGAACTTTAAGAACTAAATTCAGACTCCATGGCGGAGCAACAGGTTTAAACACAGGCTTGATTCTAACTAAAGCCTGACAGAACGACTGAACGTCTGGAACATCTGCCAGACGCTTGTGCAGTAGAAGTGATAAAGCAGATATCTGTCCCTTTAAGGAACTAGCTGATAGCCCCTTCTCCAATCCTTCTTGGAGAAAGGACAAAATCGTAGGAATCCTGATCTTACTTCATGAGTAGCCTTTGGATTCGCACCAATAAAGATATTTACGCCATACCTTATGATAAATTTTCCTAGTGACAGGCTTTCGAGCCTGAATCAAGGTATCTATGACCGACTCAGAGAAACCCCGCTTGGATAAAATCAAGCGTTCAATCTCCAAGCAGTCAGCCGCAGAGAAACTAGATTTGGTTGCTGGAACGGACCTTGAATCAGAAGGTCCTGTCTCAGTGGCAGAGTCCATGGTGGAAGAGATGACATGTCCACCAGGTCTGCATACCAAGTCCTGCGTGGCAACGCAGGTCCTATCAAAATCACTGAAGCTCTCTCCTGTTTGATTCTGGTAATCAAACGAGGAAGGAGAGGAAATGGTGGAAACACATAAGCCAGGTTGAACGACCAGGGTACTGCTAGAGCATCTATCAGTACTGCCTGAGGATCCCTTGACCTAGACCCATAACAAGGAAGTTTGGCGTTCTGACGAGACGCCATCAGATCCAATTCTGGTGTGCCCCATTGCTGAATCAATTGTGCAAACACCTCCGGATGGAGTTCCCACTCCCCCCGGATGAAAAGTCTGACGACTTAGAAAATCCGCTTCCCAGTTCTCCACTCCTGGGATATAGATTGCTGATAGATGGAAAGACTGAGTCTCTGCCCATCAAATTATTTTGGTAACCTCTATCATCGCTAGAGAACTCTTTGTTCCCCCCTGATGATTGATATATGCTAAAGTCATGATATTGTCCGACTGGAATCTTATGAATCTGGCCGAAGCCAGCTGAGGCCACGCCTGAAGCGCGTTGAATATCGCTCTTAGTCCTAGAATATTTATCGGGAGGAGAGCCTCCTCCTGAGTCCACAAACCCTGAGCTTTCAGGGAATTCCAGACTGCACCCCAGCCCAATAGGCTGGCGTCCGTCGTCACTATGACCCATGCTGGATAATCCCTATTCCACTGTTTGAGCATTTATAGTTGCAGTGGTCTGAGATGCAATCAAGCAAACGGAACTATGTCCATTGCCACTACCATTAGTCCGATTACCTCCATACACTGAGCCACTGACGGCCGAGGAATAGAATGAAGAGCTCGACAGGTGGTTAAAATCTTTGATTTCCTGACCTCCGTCAGAAAAATTTTCATGTCCACCGAATCTATCAGAGTTCCCAGGAATGGAACTCTTGTGAGAGGGATAAGTGAACTCTTTTTCTACGTTCACCTTCCACCCGTGAGATCTTAGAAAAGCCAACACGATGTCCGTGTGAGATTTGGCTAGTTGGTAAGTCGACGCCTGAATTAAGATATCATCCAGATAAGGCGCCACGGCAATGCCCCGCGGCCTTAGAACCGCCAGAAGGGACCCTAGCACCTTTGTGAAAATTCTGGGAGCTGTGGCCAACCCGAAGGGAAGAGACACAAACTGGTAATGCTTGTCCAGAAAGGTGAACCTGAGGAACTGGTGATGATCTTTGTGGATAGGGATGTGTAGATACACATCCTTTAAGTCCACGGTGGTCATATATTGACCCTCCTGGATCATTGGTAAAATAGTCTGAATGGTCTCCATCTTGAAAAATGGGACTCTGAGGAATTTGTTTAGGATTGGTCAAAACACAAACAGATTGAAGTAGAACCCCTGCCCCTGTTCTGTTTTCGGAACCGGGCAGATCACTCCCATGGTATATAGGTCTTCTACACAGCGTAAGAACGCCTCTCTTTTTGTCTGGTTTACAGACAATTGAGAAAGATGGAATCTCCCCCTTGGAGGAGAACCTTTGAAATCTAGAAGATACCCCTGGGTTACGATTTCTAAAGCCCAGGAGTCCTGAACGTCTCTTGCCCAAGCCTGAGCAAAGAGAGAAAGTATGCCCCTTACTAGATCTGGTCCCGGATCGGGGGCTACCCCTTCATTCTGTCTTGGTGGCAGCAGCGGGCTTCTTGGCCTGTTTACCTTTGTTCCAAGTCTGGTTAGGTCTCCAGACTGACTTGGATTGAACAAAATTCCCCTCTTGCTTTGCAGCAGGTGAAGAGGTAGAGGGACCACCTTTGAAGTTTCGAAAGGAACGAAAATTATTTTGTTTGGTCCTCATCTTATTTGTCTTATCCTGAGGAAGGGCATGGCCTTTCCCTCCAGTGATGTCTGAAATGATCTCTTTCAGTTCAGGACCGAATAGGGTCTTACCCTTGAAAGGGATGGCTAAAAGCTTAGATTTTGATGACACATCAGCAGACCAGGACTTAAGCCATAACGCTCTACACGCTAAAATGGCAAAACCTGAATTCTTTGCCACTAATTTAGCCAGTTGAAAAGCGGCATCTGTAATGAAAGAATTAGCTAGCTTGAGAGCCCTAATTCTATCCAGAATATCATCTAATGGGGTCTCAACCTGAAGAGCCTCCTCCAGAGCCTCGAACCAAAAAGCAGTTGCAATAGTTATGGGAACAATGCACGCTACAGGTTGGAGAAGAAAACCCTGATGAACAAATATTTTCTTTAGGAGACCATCTAATTTTTTATCCATAGGATCTTTGAAAGCACAACTGTCCTCAATAGGTATAGTTGTACGCTTAGCCAGGGTAGAAATAGCTCCCTCCACCTTAGGGAACGTCTTATATGGGAAATATTTTCTTAAAAGTAGGAGGGGGAGTGAACGGAATACCTGGTCTATCCCACTCCTTAGTTACAATGTCTGAAATCCTCTTAGGGACCAGAAAAACATCAGTGTAAGCAGGAACCTCTAGAAATCTGTCCATTTTACACAATTTCTCTGGAACTAAAATAGAGTCACAATCATCCAGAGTCACTAAAACCGCCCTGAGCAATAAGCGGAGGTGTTCTAGTTTAAATTTAAAAGCCGTCATATCTGAGTCTGTCTGAGGGAACATCTTTCCTGAATCAGAAATCTCTCCCTCAGACAGCAAATCCCTCACCCCAACTCAGAAAATTGTGAGGGTACATCGGATATGGCTAATAAAGCGTCAGAGGGCTCAGCATTTGTTCTCACACCAGACCTACTGCGCTTCCCCTGCAACCCAGGCAGCTTAGATAAAACCTCTGTGAGGGTATTATTCATAACTGCGGCCATATCTTGCAGGGTGAAAGAATTAGACGCACTAGAAGTACTTGGCGTCGCTTGTGCGGGCGTTAATTGTTGTGACACTTGGGGAGAATTAGATGGCATAACCTGATTCCCTTCTGACTGAGAATCATCCTGCGACATACTTTTAGTAGCTAAAATATGTTCTGCAATTTATTGACCTTTCAGTGCATGAGGGACACATTCTAAGTGGGGGTTCCACAATGGCTTCTAAACATATTGAACAATGACTTTCCTCAATGTCAGACATGTTGAACAGGCTAGTAAAGACTACAAACAAGCATGAAAACACTTTATTTAGTGAAAAAAACAACAATCTTAAAAAACGGTACTGAGCCTTTAAGAGAAAAAAGCATACACGTTCTGCAAAACTGCTTTAAAATGCTCCAAAATTTTCAAATTTTTTATAGCAGACTTAATATGTGTAGTTAAGTTTGCCCCACAAGAAAATTTAACATTTAACCCTTTATTGTGCTAACCGGATTGAATTAAGGCCTAAATCCTGAAAAAAACACCCCCAGCACCTTGCCACAGCCCTGCTGTGGCACCTACCTGCCCTCAGGGATAGAAATATGGGGTTAAAGCTTCGATTTGGCCCAAAACATCCATAAGAGCCCTCAGGAGTTGGAGCTTGCTGCGTGAAAACAACTGTGCATCTGAAGCGTGAAAATAGGCCCCGCCCATCTTACTCGATGTCTCTACAGCCTCAAAGAACCGCACCAGAGCGGTTTTAACTAGCCATGTGGGTTCTGAGACCCAAAAAATAAGCCAAGTGTACCCTCAATAAAGTTGCCAACAAAAACGTTATTGCCCACAAAACGTTAATAGCATTCCCAGTTCATAAAACGTTTGCCCACAAACATTTCTATAGCTCTTAGGATTACTGCTTACCCTTACCCTCATGGGGATACTGTCAGCCTTTCTGAAATACACAGTCTCTCCAGAAAAAATGACTGAACATACCTCACTGCTATATAGCATGAAAACGTTCCTCACACTGAAGTTTCCTGTAATCCTCAGCCTCTGTGGTAACAGCACTGGATCTTAGTTACAAATGCGAAGATCATCATCCTCCAGGCAGAAGTCTTCATCCATCTGCTTCCTGAGAGTAAATAGTACACACCGGTACCATTTAAAACAAAAAACTCTTGCTTGAAGAAAGTAAAAACTAATATTGTATCACTTCTTTCACTTTACCCTTCCTAGTACTTAGAGTAGGCAAAGAGAATAACTGGGGGGTGGAGCTAAGGGAGGAGCTATATAGACAGCTCTGCTGTGGTGCTCTTTGCCACTTCCTGTTAGCAGGAGGATAATATCCCACAAGTAAAGGATGAATCTGTGGACTCGTTGTACATTATAGAAGAAAAAGTGAATTTGATACATATCTTTTTTTTACATTTAACACAGAAAAAAGTGTTAATCAGATTACATGTCTGCAAAAGGAGGTACCCTGTGCCCACAGTCTGTGAGATGGTCTGACCCCCTATTACCCGCCCCAGTACTTTATAAAGTGACCACAGTAGTCTGTGACATGGTCCAGTCCCCCCGTACTGTATATAGTGGTACTGTATAGACTAACACTGTTTACCCCCCGCTCCCCCATGCTATAGTAACAAAGTCTGTAATTTGCTGGTTCCACAAACATACACACACACATACATACATACATACATGCATAAATACACACACAGTCACACCAGATCCATAATCAATATAAGATTCTACAGATTAACATCTTTGGATTGTTTGTCTTAAAGGGACGTAGACACCATTTGTTAGATGTTAAAAATTAAGTTGTATTAACCCTGTTGTTATTTTTTATGAGCACTATCTATTTCATATGTAATGTAGGAACATCATATTAAGATATACTTATTAACAGCACAGTCTAGAAGCTAATTTGGCCTCAACAGCCACGTACTACTCATAGATTGTAGTAATTATTAACGAATTTACAATTTACAACAGTATAAAGGGGCTAAGTACCACCTAATACCATTGTGATCTAAGATTCCCTGGCCAAGGAAACAAGTTTGCGAGAGTGCACCTGTCTCTCTCTCTCTCTATCTATCTATCTATATATATATATATATATATATATATATATATATATATATATATATAAAACATAATTTATGCTTACCAGATAAATTCCTTTTCTTCCTGGCAGGGAGAGTCCACAACTTCATTACTTACTGTTGGGAATACAACACCTGGCCACCAGGAGGAGGCAAAGACACCCCAGTCAAAAGCTTAAATATCCCTCCCACTTCCCCTATCACCCCAGTTATTCTGCCGAGGGAACAAGGAAAAGTAGGAGAAACATCAGGGTATACAGGTGTCAGAAGAAAAAATATAAAAAGGGAGCCGCCCAACAAAAATAAATTATGGGCGGGGTCGTGAACTCTCCCTGCCAGGAAGGAAAGGAATTTATCTGGTAAGCATAAATTATGTTTTCCTTCCATAAGGCAGGGAGAGTCCACGACTTCATTACTTACTGTTGGGAAAACTATACCCAAGCTCCAGAGAACACTGAAGGAAATAACGGGAGGGAACAAAAGAGAGGTGGACCCTAGTCTGAAGGCACCACAGCATGCAAAACTTTTCTCCCGAAAGCTGCTTCAGCCGAAGGAAACACATCAGACTTGTAAAATGTATTAAAAGTGTGTAAGGAGGACAAGGTAGCCTTACAAATCTGATCCACAGAGGCTTAGTTCTTAAAAGCCCAGGAGGAAGCCACTGCTCTAGTGAAATGAGCCATTATCCTCTCATGAGGCTGTTGTCCCGCTGTCTCGTAAGCTAAGCGGAGGATACTCCTCAACCAGAAAAATAGGGACGTTGTAGTAGCCTTCTGCCCCTTACACTTCCCCGTATTGATGACAAACAAAGAGGAAGATTGTCTGAACTCCTTAGTAGCCTAAAGATAAAACTTCAAGGCACAAACCACATCTAGATTATGAAGCAAACGTTCCTTCGCTGAAGAAGGATAGGGACACAAAGAAGGAACAACAACCTCTTGATTAATGTTACGATCAGACACCACCTTAGGGAGGAACACTAATTTAGTACATAAAACCACCTTATCTACATGGAAAACAAGATAAGGGGGGGTCACATTGCAAAGCAGAAGTCTCAGAAACTCAGGGCAATAGCCAACAAAAAAAACCTTCCAAGAGAACAATTTAATGTCAACAGAATGCATAGGCTCAAACGGAGCCTGCTGCAAAACATGAAGAACAAGATTAAGGCTCCAAGACGGAGCCCCAGATCTAAACACAGGTCTGATCCTAGTCACAGCCTTAAAGGACTGCACATCCGGAAGCTCGGCCAATCTTCTGTGCAGTAACACCGACAGGGACGATATCTGTCCCATCAGAGAACTAGCAGATAGACCCTTCTCCAGTCCATCCTGGAGAAAAGATACAATTCTGGCGACCTTAACCTTATGCCAGAAAAAAACAACCCACATACACCAGTACAAGTAAGTCCTCCACACTTAATGATAGATACAACGAGTAACTGGCTTAGGAGCTTGAAATACTCTCAGAAAACCTCTCTTGGCTAAGACTAAACGCTCAATCTCGAAGGTACAAAGTGACCCTGTATCAGCAGATCTCTGCGACAAGGTAACCTCCACTGAACAGATGAGGACATCCCCACCAGATCCGCAAACCACGTCCTTCGCAGCCACGATGGAGCAATAAGAATCACTAATGCTCGCTCTTGCTTGATGTGGGCCACCACACAAGGGAGAAGCGGTAATGGAGGAAAAAGATATACGAGTCTGAACCTCCATGGTACTGCTAGGGCATCTATCAGTTTCTGCCTGAGGATCCCTCAACCTCGACCAGTAACGTGGGTAGCTTCGTATTGAGGCGGGATGCCATGACATCTATCTCAGGTGTCCTCCACTCGCTGCATATCTCTGCAAACCCCTCGAGGTGGAGAGAAAATTCCCCTGGGTGAAAGGATTGCCTGCTGAGGAAGCCCGCCTCCCAGTTATCCACACCCGGAATGTGGATCGCTGACCACGTACAGCTGTGAGTCTATGACCACTCTAGTATCCGAGATACTTCTCTCCTGATAGTTGATGTAGGCAACCAAAGTTATATTGTTTGATTGGAAATTGATAAACTGGGATGAACCCATAAGGGGCCAAGCTTTCAGCACATTGAAGATTGCCCGGAGTTCCAATGTATTGATCGAAAAAGGAGGACCCCTCCTGAGTCCACAGCCCTTGTGCCTTCTTGGTACCCCAAACGGCTCCCCAGCCAAAAAAGGAGCACGTGCCTTGGGACAGATGATCTGGACAGAGCCACCAAGAGAGCGAGTTGTCCAGCACAAGCTGTTGAGACAGATCTGAATGGTTACCATTCCATTGTCTAAGCATGCATAGTTGTAAGGGTCTGGATGGAATCTGGCAAAGGGAATGACATCTATACAGGACACAATGAGTCCAATCACCTGCATACACTGGGCCACTGAGGGTCTCAAGGAGGTCTGGAGGGCAAGACATGCAGTAGTTAGCTTGCAACGTCTCTGATCTGTTAGAATTATTCTCATGGATATGGAGTCTATTATTGTCCCCAGGAAATTCCCCCTGGTATTTGGAGTAAGAGGACTCTTTTCCAAGTTTATCTTCCATCCATGTGATCAATAAAGACTGAGAAGGGATTCTGAGTGTTCTCCCGCTAGATGAAAAGATGGTGCCTGTACCAAGATATAGTCCAGGTAAGGCCCTACTGCAATACCTTGTGTTCTGACAACGGCTAGAAGAGCCCCTAGAACCTTCGTAAATATCCTTGGAGCAGTAGCTAGGCCAAACAAAAGAGCTATGAACTGGAAGTGCTGGTCCAGAAAATTAAACCTCAGGAACTGTAAATGTTCCCTGTGTATCGGAAACATGAAGGTATGCATCCTTCAGGTCTATGGTGGTCATAAACTGTCCTTCCTGAACCAGTGGAAGAATTGACCGTATTGTCTCCATCTTGAAAGAGGGAACATTTAAAAACTTGTTTAGGCACTTTAAGTCCAGAATTGGACGAAAAGTTCCCTCCTCTTTTGGAACCACAAAAAGGTTTGAATAAAACCCCAAACCGCTTTCTGCTGTAGGTACCGGGACAATTACTCCTAGAGAGGAGAGATCCTGTACGCAACCTAAAAAAGGCAGTCCTCTTTTCTTGTCTTGTAGACAGTCTGGAGAGTAGAGTAGTATAGTAGAATACTTCCCCTGGGCGGAATAAGATTTGAATCCTATCCGTTATCCCTGAGATACAACCTCCAGGACCCAAGGATCCTGGAACCAAGCGTCTGAAAAAAAGAGTCAGTCTGCCCCCTACTTGATCCGATCCTGGATCGGGGGACGCCCCCATCATGCCGATTTGTTCTCGGCGGGCTTCTTAGTCTTTTTGGACTTATTCCAGGACTGAGCCGGCTTCCAAGTACTCTTGGGCTGCTCGGGTTTGGATGAGGATTGCTGTTGTTGTGATTTGTCAGAACGAAAGGAACGAACATTAGACTAATGCATCCCTTAGGCCTATTCTTCTTATCCTGCGATAGGAAGGCACCTTTCCCTCCGGTAATCGTAGAAATAATGGAGTCTAGCCCTGGACCGAATAAAGTCTTCCCCTTCAAAGTAAGAGAAAGGAATCTGGATTTAGAAGTCATATCCGCAGATCAAGACTTCAACCAGAGAGCCCAGCAGGCTAGGACCGCAAAGCCAAAAGCCTTTGCATTTAGGCAAATAATCTGCATATTCACGTCACAGATGGAGTTAGCAACTCTCAGAGCTTTAATTCTCTCCTGAATATCCTTGAGGGGAGTTTCCACCTCAATGAGCTCAGACAAAGTGTCGCACCAGTAGGTAGCTGATCCAGCAAACGCGGCTACAGCTGCCGCCAGTTTAAATAAAACCCCCGTATGTTGAAACATCTTCCTCAGAAAAGTTTCAATTTTCTTATCCATAGGCTCTCTAAAAGAAGAACTATCCTCCAGGGGGATAGCAGCACACTTAGCAAGCGTAGAAATAGCCCCATCCACCATAGGGATGGAGCCCCACAATTCCAATTGAGAGTCAGGGACCGGGAATAATTTTTTAAAGGTAGACAAGGGGGAAAAAGAAGTTTGTATTCTTTCCCATTCGTTACTAATAATGTTCTCCATTTTAACGGGTACAGGAAAAGTCAGAGGGACCTTCCTGTCTTCATAAACCCTGTCAAATTTAGGGATCATAGGTTCCTCAGGTAGCTTAGCCTCTGAAACCTCTAGCGTAAGATAGAACCTCCTTTAAAAAAAATGCAGATGTTCAATTTTAAATCTAAAAGGAGGGTTCCTCCGCTGAAGGAGGTATAGAAACTGAAGTTTCCGACTCATAAAGTTCACCCTCTGAAGCTACAGAGGTTAACTCATCCTTGGATAGTTGGGACATAGTAGCTAAATCCGACAAATATTTAGATGACTCTAGGTCAGGATAACTATGTTTAACCTTTCCCTTACGTTTGCCAGAGGGAGGTAAGGCACTCAGGGCCACAGACACCACTGATTGTAACTGTGTTGTAAAGTCCGCAGATGGAGAATTAGTTGAGCCGCAGGAAATTGCATGTGGAGCGGGTAGCGTAGAAAGTGTAGTAATCTCTTGTGACAGATTCCTGTAGACGGCTCAGAGGGGCTAATAGCGCTATGAGTATTAGCAGGCTTGTCGCCCTTCTTAGACTTTAGTTCAGTGCTTAGGCAATTGGAACAAAATTGAGCAGGTGGGCAAACCATGGCCTCCTCACATATATATATATAAACAGGAATTATTAATCAGTACAGAAGGAACGGAACCTAAAGTAGTATCAGAGTCCTCCATAACTAAGTATATATTCACAGAAGGACAAACAAAAGACGCTTTTATTTAAAAAACGGCACCTTTATATTCCCAATGACTGGGGCACTCACCACCTCCTAGACCCAGACAGCTAACAGTGAAAAAGCTCTCCTTAGGAGTGATGTCTGCAGCAGGATCGTAGGTAAAGGAAAAAGGCCGCACCCAGTCACGTGTTGCATAGGACAGGACTTCCCCTGCTATGAAAAGGGCGCTAAGCTATTATGAGCTGTGCAACACTCAAAAATGAAAGTAAAACCTGTTTGTTCCAAGTCAAAAGCACAAAGTCTCTGAGCCCAAAAACTCTCACATTAAAGCAGATATAAATAACCCCTAGCTGTTCAAATAATCTCCCTGAAGGAGATATTAACCCTTGATCCTATTGAGGCATAAAGGAGCCACACTGTGACCCTGTATAGCAAAAGTGTGTATGTATATATATATATATATATATATATATATATATATATATATATATAAACGGTCTTACCCTCCAGGATCCATGCTGTGGAACAGGCACAGCCTCTCAAGTGTGACAGTCTTGCAGCAACGCTCTTACATGGAATTGAGTGTGTAACAGCAAGCAGTGAAACTCGTCAACACTGATTGCTTTCCCTGCATCTCCAGACTCTAACTTTCATCAATACTCTCACTGAGAGGTTGACATGATTACTTAAAACTCCAGTCTCTTGAAGGGAAGATACCCAATACAGGACTATCTAAAATCTTCTGACACTTCCTATAGTGACGAAAGGCAAAGAATGACTAGGGTGATAGGGGAAGTGGGAGGGATATTTAAGTCTTTGGCTGGGGTGTCTTTGCCTCCTCCTGGTGGCCAGGTGTTGTATTCCCAACAGTAAGGAATGAAGTCGTGGACTCTCCCTGCCTTATGGAAGGAAAACATATTTATGCAATATTCATATTTAAAGTATAGATATATATTGTACAAAAAAAAATCATCATATATATCAAAATATGTATTTATTTATAAATAGAACATATTCTGCTATGAACAGAACATTGAAATGTGAAAAATTTATTTTGCAATTGTGTTTGCACGCGAGTAGGTTGTTGTTGTTTTTTCCCACTCTTTTTTGCTCCGTTGACTTTTATGGGGGAATAGGTTATCGCTCGCATGATACTGTAAGTTCGGCTTTTTGTGCGTGTCTGGTTAACACGAGAGCGATAATTTTTTACTTGCAACATGTAATACGAGCACAACCCGACGAGCAAGAAGTTTACTTCTAGCGCACATAGCGCTTTACTCCTAGGGGCCTATTTATGAAAGGCCTGTCGGACATGATCCGACATTGCGGATCATAACCAACATAACCAAGCAATACGCTCTCCTCATTCAGAATTGCACCAGCAGCTCTTGTGAACTGCTGGTGTAACGCCACACCCTGCAGATTCGCGGCCCCTAGCAATGGGGTATCAATCAACCCGATCGTATTGGATCGGGTTGAATTGCGGCAATGTCTGTCCGCCTCCTCAGAGCAGGCGGACAGGTTATGGAGCAGCGGTCTTTAGAGCCTGAAGGCTCGCCAGAAACACGGAGCTTGATAGATAGGCCCCTAGTCTGGCCCATTGTGTGTATGTTCTTTTCCCCTAAACTCTATAGAAAAAAAGAAGGGGATATACTCATATAAACACGAGGCTTGCAGCATTTTTTTTTTAACTATTACAAATCTGCACATTTATTCACGCCCCGTGATCACTATTACCACGGTGACCACCTGGCTATTAAAAGGAATAACATAAATTATGCTTACCTGATAATTTCCTTTTCTTCTGATGGAAAGAGTCCACAGCTGCATTCATTACTTTTGGGAAATAAGAACCAGGCCACCAGGAGAGGCAAAGACACCCCAACCAAAGGCTTAAATACTCCTCCCACTTCCCTCATCCCCCAGTCATTCTGCCGAGAAACAAAGAACAGTAGAAGAAATATCAGGGTGAAAGGTGCCAGAAGATAATAAGGATGCCCCACATAAAATTACGGGCTGGGGAGCTGTGGACTCTTTCCATTGGAAGAAAAGGAAATTATCAGGTAAGTATAATTTATGTTTTTCTTCATAAATGGAAATAGTCCACAGCTGCATTCATTACTTTTGGGAAAACAATGCCTAAGTTATAGAGGACACCAAATGCCAAGACGGGAGGGTACAATAGGTGGCCCATACTGAGAGAACCAAGCCTGAACCTCTACCCGATAAAAAACCCTGCTTCGTCTGAAGCCGAGAAAATATTAAGAGGAAAAGCCCCAATGACACTGACTGGCAGTTAGTCCAGAAGCCAGAGACCGCAAATGGACTCAACTGAGCCAACAGTCCTTCAGTAGACACAGTTGCCCAACAAACAGTCCTCCCCCGCTTATCTCCACAAATGAAAGAGACACCAGCCGAATCACCCAAGGGAACAAGGCAAAGGAGAACCAAGGAAACCAAAAGGTCCCCTAATACAAAAATGAACACCTCCACGAGTGAGCCCAGCTCACAGAGACCCAAAGGGGCCCAACAGGGAAAGGAGGCCATGCCTATACCAAGCAAAAGCCGGTATAAGACCGGGCACAGAGACAGAACAGACGTCTCTTCAACATCCAGCAAGCACGGATTGCAACTGAAGAGGCAAAGTCCTCCCAGTGTCAAGAATACCAAGGCATTCAACCATGAAACAGTGTGTAATGCACCCAGGTGAGAAACCCCAAGTTTGAGAACACAGAGTACATAACAGGACGACTCAGAGGATACTTGCGAGAAGAAGAAGCAGTCAAGTAAGAAACAGACAGCAAAAGCAACCCCCAGACAGAGGGCACGCTGTAGGCAACCTAAGTCACCGGACCTACATACAGGTCTCTAAAAAGGGGAACACAAAACCTCAATCAAGGTCCCCCTAGAAGGAGAGTATACCCTCAGAACCCGAAGGAAGAGTTAATTCTTTTCTGATATCAATGGAGCCAGTTGAAAGGAAAATCTATACTCTACAAAGCTCACACATCCAGAGGAGACTGCAACCGAACACAGCTCCATAGACCGCTCGGCCATCCTTACCTGCAGACCCACAGCCAGCTGGACCAACCCAGCCTCAGGGATCCAAAACAGGGGAACAAAAGAATCCTGAAACAGGTACAGGAACGAGCATAAGGATAGCACAGCCATCCCCACAGAGTACAAGTGCAACCCGACTCTGAAAACAAACAACAAGGCCATAGACCTAAGGATCAATCAAAATAAAGGTGCAACAAGTCTGCTTGGAGCCAGCAAGACCCCCGGGGGAACAAATTCCACCTTTCTGCCTCCTATACAGGAGAAGCCCCAAGCAAGGACTCTATCTCCATAGGGACATGAATATTCCCTAAAGAAAAGGGATGATGCCGGAAGGGCAACAACTGTCCTCAAGGCTCGAAGTCACCGGCTAATGGAAAGAGAAATTCCCAACACAGATGTCCTAGAAAAGGAACCCGCTATAAGTAGCTTGCCAAGCAGAGGCACAGTCAACCCATTCGTCTGCAGAGCAGGGAATCCACGGGAACACTAGCAAGCTGACCAGGGGAATGCAACCTTAAGGGACATCCAACGCCAGCAGCTGGGTATGAACCAACCACCCTTGAGGCTCAAGCCACATGGCTAACCACCAGATGACATGGTCACTCTGTGGCAAAGAGTAAAAAATACTCCAAAATCCTGGCCAACCATGACCAGGTTAGGAAGATGGAGCAAGGACATAGCCCCAGTTCCCACTATTGTGGAACACCCCAACCAGCCCTGAGATCCAAGATTCCAAAACCACCCAAGACTGGGTCAGGAAAAAGGCCAAGCGAAGCTTTAGCAACCGGAAGTCTCAGGGAACCTAATAGTTCAGGCAAACCTTACCCTAGAACTAAACACCCAAACTGGCCAAAAAGCCAGACACAAGGGTATGGGGATGCATATCCAGAGAATCCGGATAGCGAGAAGAACTCTAAAGCCCCACCCCTAGGAACCACCCCTAGCTAAAGTCCAACGCTCCAAGGAGCAAGGCTAGAAGTCGATGAAGATACTTCTCAGAGCCTCAGGACAACCAAGGGATTCTAGTCTCCCTATAACCTCCGCACAAACAGAGGACACAAGGAAGAGAAAAGGCACTAAGCCTACCTAGCTCCGGAAAACCCTGAGCTAAACAAAGTCCCCACAGGGAACAACCATCACCCGGAAACACAGATCCCTAAAAGGAGATCCAACTCACCCACAGACAATGGAAGAAGACCCAAAGCTCTCTTATAACTCAGACAGACAGCACACGTCAAAGAGTAAGAGCTGCATCTAGATACACTACAAACAGCTTACGCGTACACCCGTAAGGTGTCAAAAGCTGCAGATGGTTTGAAACTGCCAACCTTCTGCATGCTAGACAGCTATCCTGTACAAATATAAAAAGAGATAAGCACTCAACCTGGGAATGAACAATAGCATAATAGCTTGTTTTATGGCAAGTTACCACCCAAGAAGCAGCCTCTTTTTGCTCAACATGTGCCTTTCACAGAGAAGAACTTTCCTGAAGCATATCAGTCTGATCCAGACTTCACAGTACAGTCCAGCCCAAAATACCAGGCAATCCCTCTCTGAACGAGAGAAACAGCAAAACCCCAGACGTACGTTTCAGCCTATTGTGGGCCTCATCAGTCAGGTGCAACCATATCCCTCTAGGCACACTGAGCAACGGGTCCATATCTGGATTCCCGCATCACACTTAGGGAGACTTCCCTAAGTGTCATAATTTGCAAAAATAAAAAGAGAGAAGCACTTAACCTGGGAATGAACAATAGCATAATAGCTTGTTCTATGGCTAGTTACCACCCAAGAAGCAGCCTCTTTTTGCTCAACATGTGCCTTACACAGAGAAAAACTTTCCTGAAGCATATCAGTCTGATCCTGACTTCACAGTACAGTCCAGCCCCGAAATACCAGGCAATCCCTCTCTGAACGAGAGAAACAGCAAAACCCCAGACGTTTGTTTCAGCCTATTGTGGGCTTCGTCAGTCAGGTGCAGCCATATCCCTCCAGGCACACTGAGCAACGGGTCCACGTCTGGATTCCCGCATAATACTTAGGGAGACTTCCCTAAGTGTCACAATTTGCATAAATAAAAAGATAGAAGCGCTCAACCTGGGAATAAACAATAACATAATAGCTTGTTCTAAGGCTAGTTACCACCCAAGAAGCAGCCTATTTTTGTGCAACATGTGCTTTTCACAGAGAAGAACTTTCCTGAAGCTATCCTGTACAAGTTGTTCGATCAAGCTCAAAAGGACAAATCCAGAGGCCTAAAAATGAAGGCCAAACCACTCAACTGCGGTAAGGGGCATTAAGCCCTCCAACCCTCCACCACATGGGGGAGGAAAACTCTAAGTTCTGATGAAATCAGATGTCAGATAAAGTGACAAAGTGGAAAACTCCCCTGCCTGGCCATCTATGACTGAAGGCTCTAAAGACTGAAACAATCGGTCCCACCTCACGGACCCACAGGTCCTCTCGAATGCTTAGTTGAACATGAAAAACAATGATAACCTGAGCACTCTGCGCTTCTACCGAACCAGCCAAGCAGAACAGCGCCACATGTCTGAACAGCCGCAAGATCGAACGAACCTAAAAGGCCCAGCCTGCACCTAGGGTCCTATCAGCAAGCTGCATTAATTCTCCCTCAGAGGGGAAAAAACAGAAAACAGACATTTTTAACATAGGACTACCATGTCCAAAACAACTTCAGAAAAAGTAATAAAGAGTATCAATCCTAGAAGGTTCCCGAAGGAAACTAAAACAAATAAAAAAGACATCCCATCGGATATAAATAAAATATAAGGCAACCCAGATGTTAATGCCCAAAAAGACACAGGCCAACCCGCAGGACTAGCCAAACAGAGCCCTATCTTTCAAAACTGGGAAAGATCTCAACCAAATGACAATCAGGAGATTACTTCATCCCCACATGTCTAATGAGGTGCACCATTCGAATTAGCCGACTGAAAATCTCCGTATCTGGTAACGATAGGGTAATTCAATAACTGAAAAACATGTCTGAGCAATACGCGAAGACGCGCAATCCTGTAACAAAAGGCACAACACTCAGAGACAGTTACACCCGCGGGGAACTGTAGAGGCCCTCCCCAAAGCGGAAGGCCCGGGACAATAGGGCACGAGCACATTCTCAAATAAACGTCTGGACTCTGCAGACGAACAATCGCCAATATTATGTGGAAGCAAAAACGTGCTGCAACCTCCGGGGGGGGGGGGGGGGGGACGACACACGCCACCCTGCATGGAGGAATCAGGAACTGGGTAACCCGCATGTGTAGAAGTATGACTTGGTAAGGAACTCACCTCTCGGAGGACAGGACCCCCAGAGGAGGATGGCTCAGCAGTTCCTTGATTCCCCGAGCCAGAGAAACCAGGCGCTCTGAAACAAAACTGGTTGACATGTGTCAACGAGGCAAATCCGGATTCATCACCGGACACAGAATCTGAAATCAAAATAGTCTCAGTATCATAATCCTCTGTAACTGAATCTGAAATTAGCACAGTCTCAGCATCAGAATCCTCCATAACTGGATAGAGGATATATAAATATGGACTAAAGTAAGAAAAACAAAAACGGCACCTGACACCCCCAATGGCTGGGGCACTCACCACCTCCTATGACCAGACCCCTGTGGACTAAAAAATTTCCTTCGCCACACGATTGGGAATGCGGAAATGGAAAACATAACGTAACCACGCCTGAACACATGTTGAACTGTACAGTCCAAAAAAAACACAATTTATGCTTACCTAATAAATTTATTTCTCTTGTGGTGTATCCAGTCCACGGATCATCCATTACTTGTGGGATATTCTCCTTCCCAACAGGAAGTTGCAAGAGGACACCCACAACAGAGCTGCTATATAGCTCCTCCCATAACTGCCATATCCAGTCATTCGACCGAAACAAGCCGAGAAAGGAGAAACCATAGGGTGCAGTGGTGACTGTAGTTTAATCTAAAATTTTGGCCTGCCTTAAAATGACAGGGCGGGCCGTGGACTGGATACACCACAAGAGAAATAAATTTATCAGGTAAGCATAAATTATGTTTTCTCTTGTAAGGTGTATCCAGTCCACGGATCATCCATTACTTGTGGGATACCAATACCAAAGCTAAAGTACACGGATGAAGGGAGGGACAAGGCAGGTACTTAAACGGAAGGTACCACTGCCTGTAAAACCTTTCTCCCAAAAATAGCCTCCGAAGAAGCAAAAGTATCAAATTTGTAGAATTTGGAAAAAGTATGAAGCGAAGACCAAGTCGCCGCCTTGCAAATCTGTTCAACAGAAGCCTCATTTTTAAAGGCCCAAGTGGAAGCCACAGCTCTAGTAGAATGAGCTGTAATCCTTTCAGGAGGCTGCTGTCCAGCAGTCTCATAGGCTAAGCGGATTATGCTTCTTAGCCAAAAAGAAAGAGAGGTTGCCGAAGCCTTTTGACTTCTTCTCTGTCCAGAGTAAACAACAAACAAAGCAGATGTTTGACGAAAATCTTTAGTAGCTTGTAAGTAAAACTTTAAAGCACGAACCACGTCCAGATTATGTAAAAGACGTTCCTTCTTTGAAGAAGGATTAGGACACAATGATGGAACAACAATCTATTGATTGATATTCTTAGTAGATACCACCTTAGGCAAAAACCCAGGTTTTGTACGCAGAACTACCTTATCTGCATGGAAGATCAGATAAGGAGAATCACATTGTAAAGCAGATAACTCGGAGACTCTACGAGCCGAGGAAATAGCCATCAAAAAAAGAACTTTCCAAGATAAAAGCTTGATATCTATGGAATGAAGAGGTTCAAACGGAACCCCTTGAAGAACTTTAAGAACCAAATTTAAGCTCCATGGGGGAGCGACAGGTTTAAACACAGGCTTGATTCTAACCAACGCCTGATAAAAACGCCTGAACGTCTGGAACATCCGCCAGACGCTTGTGCAAAAGAATAGACAGTGCAGAGATCTGTCCTTTCAAAGAACTAGCTGATAATCCTTTCTCCAAACCCTCTTGGAGAAAAGATAATATCCTGGGAATCCTGACCTTACTCCATGAGTAGCCCTTGGATTCACACCAATAAAGATATTTACGCCATATCTTATGGTAGATTTTCCTGGTAACAGGCTTTCGTGCCTGTATTAAGGTATCAATGACAGACTCGGAGAAGCCACGCTTTGATAAAATCAAGCGTTCAATCTCCATGCAGTCAGTCTCAGAGAAATTAGATTTGGATGATTGAAAGGACCTTGAAGTAGAAGGTCTCGTCTCAAAGGCAGAGTCCAAGGTGGAAAGGATGACATGTCCACTAGGTCTGCATACCAGGTCCTGCGTGGCCACGCAGGCGCTATCAAAATCACCAATGCTCTCTCCTGCTTGATTTTGGCAATCAGTCGAGGGAGCAGAGGAAACGGTGGAAACACATAAGCCAGGTTGAAAGACCAAGGCGCTGCTAGAGCATCTATCAGCGTCGCTTCCGGGTCCCTGGACCTGGATCCGTAATAAGGAAGCTTGGCATTCTGGCGAGACGCCATGAGATCCAGCTCTGGTTTGCCCCAACGATGAATCAATTGAGCAAACACCTCCGGATGGAGTTCCCACTCCCCCGGATGAAAAGTCTGACGACTTAGAAAATCCGCCTCCCAGTTCTCTACACCTGGGATATGGATCGCTGATAGGTAGCAAGAGTGTTTCTCTGCCCAGCGAATTATTTTGGAGACTTCTAACATCGCTAAGGAACTCATTGCTCCCCCTTGATGGTTGATGTAAGCCACAGTCGTGATGTTGTCCGACTGAAATCTGATGAACCTCAGGGTTGTTAACTGAGGCCAAGCCTGAAGAGCATTGAATATTGCCCTCAATTCTAGAATATTTATTGGGAGGAGTTTCTCCTCCTGAGTCCACGATCCCTGAGCCTTCAGGGAGTTCCAGACTGCACCCCAACTTAGAAGGCTGGCATCTGTTGTTACAATTGTCCAATCTGGCCTGGGAAAGGTCATACCTTTGGACAGATGGACCCGAGATAGCCACCAGAGAAGAGAATCTCTGGTCTCTTGATGCAGATTTAGTAGAGGGGACAAATCTGTGTAATCCCCATTCCACTGACTGAGCATGTATAGTTGCAGCGGTCTGAGATGTAGGCGCGCAAACGGAACTATGTCGATTACCATTAAGCCGATTACCTTCATGCACTGAGCCACCAAAGGGCGCGGAATAGAATGGAGAACGCGGCAAGAATTTAGAAGTTTTGATAACCTGGACTCCGTCAGGTAAATTTTCATTTCTACAGAATCTATCAGAGTCCCTAGGAAGGAGACTCTTGTGAGTGGGGACAGAGAACTCTTTTCCTCGTTCACTTTCCACCCGTGCAACCTCAGAAATGCCAGAATTATGTCCGTATGGGACTTGGCAATTTGGAAATTTGACGCCTGTATCAGGATGTCGTCGAGATAAGGGGCCACTGCTATGCCCCGCGGCCTTAATACCGCCAGAAGCGACCCCAGAACCTTTGTAAAAATTCTTGGGGCTGTAGCTAACCCGAAGGGAAGAGCCACAAACTGGTAATGCCTGTCCAGAAAGGCAAACCTTAGGAACCGATGATAATCTTTGTGTATCGGAATGTGAAGGTAAGCATCCTTTAGATCCACCGTAGTCATATATTGACCCTCCTGGATCATAGGTAGGATGGACCGAATAGTTTCCATTTTGAATGATGGAACTCTGAGGAATTTGTTTAAGATCTTTAGATCCAAGATTGGTCTGAAGGTTCCCTCTTTTTTGGGAATCAAAAACAGATTTGAGTAAAATCCCTGTCCCTGTTCCTCCTTTGGAACTGGATGGATCACTCCCATAACTAGGAGGTCTTGCACACAGTGTAAGAATGCCTCTTTCTTTATCTGGTTGACAGATAATCGTGAAAGGTGAAATCTCCCTTGTGGAGGAGAAGCCTTGAAGTCCAGAAGATACCCCTGAGATATAATCTCCAACGCCCAGGGATCCTGAACATCTCTTGCCCACGCCTGGGCAAAGAGAGAAAGTCTGCCCCCTACTAGATCCGTTACCGGATAGGGGGCCATTCCTTCATGCTGTCTTAGAGGCAGCAGCAGGCTTTTTGGCCTGCTTAGGTTTCCAGGCCGACTTGGACTGAGCAAAAGTTCCCTCTTGTTTTGTAGCAGAGGAAGTTGATGCTGCACTTGCCTTGAAGTTTCGAAAGGCACGAAAATTAGACTGTTTGGCCCTTGATTTGGACCTGTCCTGAGGAAGGGCATGACCTTTACCTCCAGTAATGTCAGCAATAATTTCCTTCAAACCAGGCCCGAATAGGGTCTGCCCCTTGAAGGGAATGTTAAGTAGTTTAGACTTTGAAGTCACGTCAGCTGACCAAGATTTAAGCCATAGCGCCCTACGCGTCTGGATGGCAAATCCAGAATTCTTAGCCATTAGTTTAGTCAAATGAACAATGGCATCAGAAACAAAAGAATTAGCTAGCTTAAGTGCTCTAAGCTTGTTAAGTATGTCCTCCAAAGGAGTCGTTGTCTGTAAAGCCTCTTCCAGAGACTCAAACCAGAAAGCCGCAGCAGCAGTGACAGGAGCAATGCATGCAAGGGGATGCAGGATAAAACCTTGTTGAATAAACATTTTCTTAAGGTAACCCTCTAATTTTTTATCCATAGGATCTGAAAAAGCACAACTGTCCTCGACAGGGATAGTAGTACGCTTTGCTAAAGTAGAAACTGCTCCCTCCACCTTAGGGACCGTCTGCCATAAGTCCCGTGTGGTGGCGTCTATGGGAAACATTTTTCTAAAAATAGGAGGGGGGGGGGAAACGGCACACCGGGTCTATCCCACTCTTTATTAATAATTTCTGTAAACCTTTTAGGTATTGGAAAAACCTCAGTACACACCGGCACTGCAAAGTATTTATCCAGTCTACACAATTTCTCTGGCACTGCAATTGTGTCACAGTCATACAGAGCAGCTAAAACCTCCCTAAGCAAAACACGGAGGTTCTCAAGCTTAAATTTAAAAGTAGAAATATCAGAATCAGGTTTCCCTGAGTCAGAGATATCACCCACAGACTGAAGCTCTCCTTCCTCAGCTTCTGCATATTGTGAGGCAGTATCAGACATGGCTCTTAAAGGGTCTGTATGCTCTGTATTACGCCTAACACCAGAGCTATCACGCTTTCCTCTAAATTCAGGTAGTCTGGCTAATACCGCTGACAGTGTATTATCCATGACTGCCGCCATGTCTTGTAAAGTAATCGCTATGGGCGTCCTTGATGTACTTGGCGCCATTTGAGCGTGAGTCCCTTGAGCGGGAGTCAAAGGGTCTGACACGTGGGGAGAGTTAGTCGGCATAACTTCCCCCTCGTCAGAATCCTCTGGTGATAAATTTTTTAAAGACAAAAGCTGATCTTTATTGTTTAAAGTGAAATCAATACATTTAGTACACATTCTCATATGGGGTTCCACCATGGCTTTTAAACATAATTAACAAGGAGTTTCCTCTATGTCAGACATGTTTGTACAGACTAGCAATGAGACTAGCAAGCTTGGAAAACACTTTAAATCAAGTTAACAAGCAAATATAAAAAACAGTACTGTGCCTTTAAGAGAAACAAATTTTGTCAAAATTTGAAAAAACAGTGAAAAAAGGCAGTAAATCAAACCAAATTTTTACAGTGTATGCAATAGGTTAGCAGAGCATTGCACCCACTTGCAAATGGATGATTAACCCCTTAATGCAAAAAACGGATAAAAAAAACGAAATAAACGTTTTTTAAACAGTCACAACAACTGCCACAGCTCAGCTGTGGCCCTACCTTCCTCAATAAACGACTTTTGAAGCCTTTAGAGCCCTTCAGAGATGTCCTATAGCATGCAGGGGACTGCTGAGGGAAGCTGAATGTCTCTGTCTGTAATTTTAGCAAAAAAAGCGCTAAAATAGGCCCCTCCCACTCATACTACAACAGTGGAAAGCCCCAGGAAACTGTTTCTAGGCAAAAATCAAGCCAGCCATGTGGAAAAAACATAATTTATGCTTACCTGATAAATTTATTTCTCTTGTAGTGTATCCAGTCCACGGATCATCCATTACTTATGGAATATATTCTCCTTCCCAACAGGAAGCTGCAAGAGTCCACCCACAGCAAAGCTGCTATATAGCTCCTCCCCTAACTGCCATATTCAGTCATTCGACCGAAAACATGCAGAGAAAGGAAAAACCATAGGGTGCAGTGGTGACTGTAGTTCAAATGAAAAAATTACCTGCCTTAAAGTGACAGGGCGGGCCGTGGACTGGATACACTACAAGAGAAATAAATTTATCAGGTAAGCATAAATTATGTTTTCTCTTGTTAAGTGTATCCAGTCCACGGATCATCCATTACTTATGGAATACCAATACCAAAGCTAAAGTACACGGATGATGGGAGGGACAAGGCAGGTACTTAAACGGAAGTTACCACTGCCTGTAAAAAACCCTTTCTCCCAAAAATAGCCTCCGAAGAAGCAAGGTATCAAATTTGTTAAATTTGAAAAGTATGAAGCGCAGACCAAGACTCCGTCTTGTAAATCTGTTCAACAGAAGCCACATTTAAAAAAGGCCCAAGTGAAAACCACAGCTCTAGTAGAATGAGCTGTAATCCCTTCAGGAGGCTGCTGTCCAGCAGTCTCATAAGCTAAATTAATTATGCTTTTTAACCAAAAAGACAGAGAGGCTGCTGAAGTCTTTTGACCTCTCCTCTGTCCAGAATAGACAACAAACAAGGTGAACGTTTGATGAAAACTGTAGTAGCTTGTAAGTAAAACTTTAAAGCACAAACCACGTCCAATATTGTGTAATAGACGTTCCTTCTTTGAGGAAGGATTAGGATACAAGCATGGAACAACTATCTCTTGAGTGATGTACTTGTTAGATACCACCTTAGGAAAAAAACCAGGTTGGTACGCAGGACTACCTTATCCGTACGAAGGACCAGATAAGGAGAATCACATTGTAACACAGATAACTTGGAGACTCTACGAGTCGAGGAATTAGCTACCCAAAAGGAACTTTCCAAGATAAAGATTGATATCTATGGAACAAAAAAGGTTCAAACGGAACTTCTTGAAGAACCTTAAGAATCAGGTTTAAGCTCCATGGCGGAGCAACAGTTTTAAACACAGGCTTGGATCTAACCAAAGCCTGACCAAATGCCTGAACGTCTAGAATACCTGCCAGACGCTTGTGCAAAAAAATAGACAGAGTAAAAATCTGTCCCCCTTTTAAGGAATTAGCTGACAACCCTTTTCTCAAAAACATCTTGGAGAAAAGATAATATCCTGGGAATCCAGACTTTACTCCATGAGTAACCCTTGGATTCATAACAATCAGATATTTACACCATATCTATGTTCAATTTTCCTAGAGACAGGCTTTCATGTCTGTATTAAGGTATCAATGACTGACTCGGAGAAGCCATGCTTTGATAACATCAAGCGTTCAGTCTCCAGGCAGTCCATCTCAGATTGATTCTATTTAGATGGTTGAAAGGACCCTGAGGTAGAGGGACCTGTCTCAGAAGCAGAGACCGTGATGGAAAGGATGACATGTCCACCAGATCTGCATACCAGGTCCTGCGTGGCTACGCAGGCGCTGTCAAAAACACCAAAGCCCTCTCCTGCTTGGTCTTGACCTCCGGAGGAAATCCCACTCCCCCGGAAGAAAAGTCTGACGACTTAGAAAATCCACCTCCCAGTTCTCAACACCTGGGATATGGATAGCTGATAGACAAGAGTGAGTCTCTGTCCAGTGAATTATTGTAAGACTTCTAACATCGCTAGGGAACTTCTGTTCCCCCTTGATGGCTGATGTAAGCCACAGTCGTGTATATTGTCCGACTGAGTATGATGTACCTCAGAGTTGCTAACTGAGGCCAAGTCTGAAGAGCATGGAATATCACTCCCAGTTCCAGAATATTTATTAGAAGGAGGGTCTCCTCCTAAGTCCACTATCCCTGAGCCTTCAGGGAGTTCCAGACTGCATCCCAACCTAAAAGGCTGGCATCTATTGTAACAATTGTCCCATCTGACCTGCGGAAGGTCATACCCTTGGACAGATGGACCCGACATAGTCACCAGAGAAGAGAATCTCTGGTCTCTTGGTCCAGGTTTAACAGGGGGACAAATCTGTGTAATCCCCGTTCCTCTGACTGAGCATGCATAGTTGCAGCGGTCTGAAATGTAGACGTGTAAACGGTACTATGTCCCTTGCCGCTACAATTAAGCCGATTTCATTCATGTACTGAGCCACCGAAGGGCGCGGATGGGATGAAAAAACACGGCAGGAATTTAGAAACTTTGACAACCTGGACTCCGTCAGGTAAATTTTCATTTCTACAGAATCTATCAGAGTCCCTAGGAGGGAAACCCTTGAGATTGGGGATAGAGAACTCTTTCCTTGTTCACTTTCCACCCATGTGATCTCAGAAATGCCAGTACTACGTCCGTATGAGACTGGGCAATTTGGATGTTTGACGCCTGTATCAGGATGTCGTCTAAATAAGGGGCCACTTCTATGCCCCGCGGTCTAAGGACCGCCAAAGCGACCCCAGAACCTCCATAAAGATTCTTGGGGCTGTAGATATCCCAAAGGAAAGAGCTACAAACTGGTAATGCCTGTCTAGAAAGGCAAACCTGAAAAACGATGGTGATCTTTATGCATCACAATTTGAGGATAAGCATCCTTCAAATCCATTGTAGTCCTCTATTGACTCTCCTGGATCATAGTTAAGATGGTACGAATAGTTTCCATCTTAAATGACGGAATTCTGAGGAATTTGTTTAAGATCTTTAGATCCAAAATAGGTCTGAAGGTTCCCTCTCCTTGGGAACCACAAACAGATTTGAGTAAAAACTCTGTCCCTGTTCCTCTCTTGGAACTGGATGGATCTCGTACACAATGTAAGAATGCCTCCTTCTTTATCTGGTTTGCAGATAATTGTGAAAGGCGAAATCTCCCCTTTTTTTGGGGGGGAATCTTTGAAATCCAGAAGATATCTCTGGGATATAAATTCCAATGCCTAGGGATCCTGGGCATCTCTTGCCCACGCCTGGGCGAAGAATGAAAGTCTGCCCCCTATAGGATCCGTTACCGGATAGGGAGCCGTTCTACATGCTGTCTTAGAGGCAGCAGCAGGCTCCTTGGCCTGCTTATCTTTGTTCCAGGTCCGATTGTCTCCAGACCGCCTTGGACTGAGCAAAAATTCCCTCTTGTTTTGCCTTAGAGGAAGAGGATGCCACACCTGCCCTGAAGTTTTTAAAAAGGCACGAAAATTAGACTTTTTTTTTTTTTTTTTTTTTTTTTGGCCCTTGATTTGGACCTATCCTGAGGAAGGGCATGACCTTTTCCTCCAGTGATATAAGCAATAATCTCCTTCAAACCAGGCCCGAATAGGGTCTGCCCCTTGAAGGGAAGTTAAGTAGCTTATTTATTAAAGTCACGACAGCTGACCATGATATAAGCCATAGCGCTCTGCGCGCCAGTATAGTAAAAAACAGAATTCTTAGCCGTTAGTCTAGTCAAATGAACAAGGCATCAGAAAACAAAGGAATTGGCTAGCATAAGCTTGTCAAATATATTCATCCAATGGAGTCGCTTAACTGTAAAGCCTCATCAAGAGACTCAACCCAGAACGCCGCAGCAGCAGTGACAGAAGCAATGTATGCAAGGGGCTGCAGGATAAAACCCTGTAGAATAAACATTTTTTATCCATTGGATCTAAAAAGCACAACTGTCCTCGTCAGAGGTAGTGGTACGCTTAGCTAGAGTAGAAACTCTTCTCTCCACCTTAGGAACTGTCTGCCAGAAGTCCCGTGTGGTGGTAACTATTAGAAAACATTCTTCTAAAAAATAGGAGGGGAAGAGAACGGCACACCTGGTCTATCCCATTCCTTATTAAAAAAAAAATTTAGTAAACCTCTTTAGGTATTGGAAAAACATCAGTACACACCGGCACTGCATATTATTTATCCAGTCTACACAATTTCTCTGGCCCTGCGATTGTACACATTCATTCAGAGCAGCCAAAGCCTCCCTGAGCAACAAGTGGAGGTTCTCAAGCATAAATTTTAAATGTAGAAATATCAGAATCAGGTTAAATCATCTTCCCTGAGTCAAAAAAAATCACCCACAGACTAAGCATATTGTGAGGTAGTATCATACATGGTTCTTAAAGCGTCTGTATGCTCTGTATCTACCCCCAGAGCTAACTGCTTTCCTTTAATTTCAGGTAGTCTGACTAATACTGCTGCCAGAATATTATTCACCACCTTTGCCATGTCTTGTAAAATAAACGCTATGGGCGCCCTTGATGTACTTGGCGCCATTTGAGCGTGAGTCCCTGAAGCGGGAGTCGAAGGGTCTGAAACGTGGGGAGAGTTAGTCGGCATAACTTTCCCCTCGACAGAATCCCCTGGTAAAAGAAACGCTATGGGTGCCCTTGATATACTTGGCGCCATTTGAGCGTGAGTCCCTAAAGCGGGAGTCAAAAGGTCTGACACGTGGGGAGAGTTAGTCGGCATAACTACCCTCACGACAGAATCCTCTGGTGATAATGTTTTTAAAGACAAAAAATGATCTTTATTGTTTAACATGAAATCAGTACATCTGGTACACATTCTAAGATGGGGTTCCACCATGGCTTTAAAACATAATGAACACAGAGCTTCCTCTATGTTAGACATGTTAGAACAGACTAATAATGAGACTAGTAAGCTTGGAAAACACTTTAAATCAAGTTAACAAGCAAATATATAAAACGTTACTGTGCCCTTAAGAGAAACAAATTTTGTCAAAATTTGAAAAACAGTGAAAAAAAAAGGCAGTAAAACAAACTAAATTTTTACAGTACATGTAATAAGGTAACAGAGCATTGCACCCACTTGCAAATGGATGATTAACCCCTTAATGCAAAAAACAGATAAAAAAAAATGACATAGACGTTTTTAAAAACAGACACAACAAACTGCCACAGCCAACAGTGGGAAGCTTCAGTTAACTGTTTCTATGCAAAATTTAAGCCAGCCATGTGGAAAAAACTTAGGCCCCAATAAGTTTTATCACCAAACATATGTTAAAAAACGATTAAACATGCCAGCAAACGTTTTAAAACACATTTTTACAAGAGTATGTATCTCTATTAATAAGCCTGATACCAGTCGCTTTTACTGCATTTAAGGCTATACCAACATTACAGTGTTATCACCAATGTACGTTAAAAAACGATTAAACATGCCAGCAAACGTTTTAAAACACATTTTTATAAGAGTATGTATCTCTATTAATAAGCCTGATACCAGTCGCTATCGCTGCATTTAAGGCTTTACTTACATTACTTCGGTATCAGCAGTATTTTCTTAGTCAATTCCATTCCTAGAAAAATATTTTACTGCACATACCTTATCTGCAGGAAAACCTGCACGCCATTCCCCCTCTGAAGTACCTCACTCCTCAGAATGTGTGAGAACAGCAAATGGATCTTAGTTACGTCTGCTAAGATCATAGAAAAACGCAGGCAGATTCTTCTTCCAAATACTGCCTGAGATAAACAGCACACTCCGGTGCCATTTAAAAATAACAAACTTTTGATTGAAGAATAAACTAAGTAGAAAGCACCACAGACTCTCACGACCTCCTATCTATGTTGAGGCTTGCAAGAGAATGACTGAATATGGCAGTTAGGGGAGGAGCTATATAGCAGCTTTGCTGTGGGTGGACTCTTGCAGCTTCCTGTTGGGAAGGAGAATATATTCCATAAGTAATGGATGATCCGTGGACTGGATACACTTAACAAGGGAAAACTAAGCCCCAATAAGTTTTATCACCAAAGCATATATAAAAACGATTAAACATGCCAGCAAACGTTTTATATTGCCATATTATCAGAGTATATATCTCTGGTAGTAAGCCTGATACAAGTCGCTATTAAATCACTGTTTTTAGGCTTAACTTACATTAATCAGGTACCAGCAGCATTTTCTAGTCCCTAGAAAAACTTAAAACTGCACATACCTCAATAGCAGGATAACCTGCACGCCATTCTCCCTCTGAAGTTACCTCACTCCTCAGACATATGTGAGAACAGCAGTGGATCTTAGTTACAAGCTGCTAAGATCATAGAAAAACGCAGGAAGATTCTTCTTCTAAATACTGCCTGAGATAAAATAGTACAACTCCGGTACTATTTGAAAAACATAATTTATGCTTACCTGATAAATTTATTTCTCTTGTAGTGTATCCAGTCCATGGATCATCCATTACTTATGGGATACATTCTCCTTCCCAACAGGAAGCTGCAAGAGTCCACCCACAGCAAAGTTGCTATATAGCTCCTCCCCTAACTGCCATTACCAGTCATTCGACCGAAAACATGCAGAGAAAGGAAAACCATAGGGTGCAGTGGTGACTGTAGTTTAATGGAAAAAATTACCTGCCTTAAAGTGACAGGGCGGGCCGTGGACTGGATACACTACAAGAGAAATAAATTTATCAGGTAAGCATAAATTATGTTTTCTCTTGTTAAGTGTATCCAGTCCACGGATCATCCATTACTTATGGGATACCAATACCAAAGCTAAAGTACACGGATGATGGGAGGGACAAGGCAGGTACTTAAACGGAAGTTACCACTGCCTGTAAAAAACCCTTTCTCCCAAAAATAGCCTCCGAAGAAGCAAGGTATCAAATTTGTTAAATTTGAAAAAGTATGAAACGCAGACCAAGACTCCGTCTTGTAATCTGTTCAACAGAAGCCACATTTAAAAAAGGCCCAAGTGAAAACCACAGCTCTAGTAGAATGAGCTGTAATCCCTTCAGGAGGCTGCTGTCCAGCAGTCTCATAAGCTAAATGAATTATGCTTTTTAACCAAAAAGACAGAGAGGTTGCTGAAGTCCTTTGACCTCTCCTCTGTCCAGAATAGACAACAAACAAGGTGAATGTTTGATGAAAATCTGTAGTAGCTTGTAAGTAAAACTTTAAAACACGAACCACGTCCAAATTGTGTAATAGACGTTCCTTCTTTGAAGAAGGATTAGGATACAAGAATGGAACAACAATCTCTTGAGTGATATTCTTGTTAGATACCACCTTAGGTAAAAACCCAGGTTGGTACACAGGACTACCTTATCCGTACGGAGAACCAGATAAGGAGAATCACATTGCAACGCAGATAACTCGGAGACTCTATGAGCCGAGGAAATAGCTACCAAAAAGGAACTTTCCAAGATAGAAGTTTGATATCTATGGAATGAAAAGGTTCAAATGGAACTCCTTGAAGAACCTTAAGAACCAGCTTTAAGCTCCATGGCGGAGCAACATTTTTAACCACAGGCTTGGTTCTAACCAAAGCCTGACCAAATGCCTGAACGTCTAGAATACCTGCCAGACGCTTGTGCAAAAGAATAGACAGAGTAGAAATCTGTCCTTTTAAAGAACTAGCTGACAACCCTTTTCTCAAAATCATCTTGGAGAAAAGATAATATCCTGGGAATCCAGACTTTACTCCATGAGTAACCCTTGGATTCATAACAATAAGATATTTACACCATATCTTATGTTAAATTTTCCTAGAGACAGGCTTTTATGCCTGTATTAAGGTATCAATTACTGACTCGGAGAAGCCATGCTTTGATAACATCAAGCGTTCTGTCTCCAGGCAGTCCATCTCAGATTAGTTATATTTAAATGGTTGAAAAGACCCTGAGGTAGAGGGTCCTGTCTCAGAAGCAGAGACCGTGGTGGAAAGGATGACATGTCCACCAGATCTGCATACCAGGTCCTGCGTGGCCACGCAGGCGCTGTCAAAAGCACCAAAGCACTCTCCTGCTTGATCTTGTGCAAACCCCTCCGGAGGGAATTCCCACTCCCCAGATGAAAAGTCTGACGACTTAGAAAATCTGCCTCCCAGTTCTCAACACCTGGGATAGGGATAGCTTTTAGACAAGAGTGAGTCTCTGTCCAGTGAATTATTTTAAGACTTCTAACATTGCTAGGGAACTTCTGTTCCCCCTTGATGGTTGATGTAAGCCACAGTCGTGATATTGTCCGACTGAAATATGATGTACCTCAGAGTTGCTAACTGAGGCCAAGTCTGAAGAGCATGGAATATCGCTCCCAGTTCCAGAATATTCATTAGAAGGAGGGTCTCCTCCTGAGTCCACTATCCCTGAGCCTTCAGGGAGTTCCAGACTGTATCCCAACCTAAAAGGCTGGCATCTGTTGTAACAATTGTCCCATCTGACCTGCGGAAGGTCATACCCTTGGACAGATGGACCCGAGATAGTCACCAGAGAAGAGAATCTCTGGTTTCTTGGTCCGGATTTAACAGGAGAACAAATCTGTGTAATCCCCGTTCCTCTGGCTGAGCATGCATAGTTGCAGTGGTCTGAAATGTAGGCGTGCAAACGGTACTATGTCCCTTGCCGCTACCATTAAGCCGATTACATTCATGTACTGAGCCACCAAAGGGCGCGGATGGAATGAAGAACACGGCAGAAATTTAGAAACTTTGACAACCTGGACTCCGTCAGGTAAATTTTAATTTCTACAAAATCTATCAGAATCCCTAGGAGGGAAACCCTTGATATTGGGGATAGAGAACTCTTTCCTTGTTCACTTTCCACCCATGTGATCTCAGAAATGCCAGTACTACGTCCGTATGAGACTTGGCAACTTGGATGTTTGACGCCTGTATCAGGATGTCGTCTAAATAAGGGGCCACTTCTATGCCCCGCGGCCTAAGGACCGCCAAAGTGACCCCAGAACCTCCATAAAGATTCTAGGGGCTGTAGTTAACCCAAAGGAAAGAGCTACAAACTGGTAATGCCTGTCTAGAAAGGCAAACCTGAAAAACCGATGGTGATCTTTATGCATCGTAATGTGAGGATAAGCATCCTTCAAATCCATTGTAGTCCTCTATTGACTCTCCTGGATCATAGTTAAGATGGTACGAATAGTTTCCATCTTAAATGATAGAATTCTAAAGAATTTGTTTAAGATCTTTTAGATCCAAAATAGGTCTGAAGGTTTCCTTTCCTTGGGAACCACAAACCGATTTGAGGAAAACTGTGTCCCTGTTCCTCTATTGGAACTGAATGGGTCACGTACACAATGCAAGAATGTCTCTTTCTTTATCTGGTTTGCAGATAAATGTGAAAGGCAAAAACTCCCCTTTTTTGGGGGGGAAAGCTTTGAAATCCAGAAGATATCTCTGGGGTATAATTTCCAATGCCCAGGGATCCTGGGCATCTCTTGCCCACGCCTGGGCGAAGAATGAAGTCTGCCCCCTATAGGATCCGTTACCAGATAGGGGTCCGTTCCTCATGCTGTTTTAGAGGCAGCAGCAGGCTCCTTGACCTGCTTATCTTTGTTCCAGGTCCGGTTGTCTCCAGACCGCCTTGGACTGAGCAAAAGTTCCCTCTTATTTTGCCTTAGAGGAAGTTGATGCCACACCTGCCTTGAATTTTCGAAAGGCACGAAAATTAGGCCTTTTTTGTCCCTTGATTTGAACCTGTCCTGAGGAAGGGCATGATCTTTTCCTCCAGTGATATAAGTAATAATCTCCTTCAAACTAGGCCTGAATAGGGTCTGCCCCTTGAAGGGAAGTAGCTTATTTATTAAAGTCACGACAGCTGACCATGATATAAGCCATAGCGCTCTGCGCGCCAGTATAGTAAAAAACAGAATTCTTAGCCGTTAGTCTAGTCAAAGGAACAAAGGCATCAGAAAACAAAGGAATTGGCTAGCTTAAGTGCTCTAAGCTTGTCAAATATATTCATCCAATGGAGCCTGTAAAGCCTCATCAAGAGACTCAAACCAGAACGCCGCAGCAGCAGTGACAGGAGCAATGCGTGCAAGGGGCTGCAGGATAAAACCTTGTTGAATAAACATTTTTTATCCATAGGATCTAAAAAAGCACAACAGTCCTCGCCAGAGGTAGTGGTACGCTTAGCTAGAGTAGAAACTCTTCTCTCCACCTTAGGAACTGTCTGCCATAAGTCCCGTGTGGTGGCAACTATTAGAAAACATTCTTCTAAAAAATAGGAGGGGAAGAGAACGGCACACCTGGTCTATCCCATTCCTTATGAAAAATTTTAGTAAACCTCTTTAGGTATTGGAAAAACATAAGTACACACCGGCACTGCATATTATTTATCCAGTCTACACAATTTCTCTGGCACTGCGATTGTACACATTCATTCAGAGCAGCTAAAGCCTCCCTGAGCAACAAGTGGAGGTTCTCAAGCATAAATTTTAAATGTAGAAATATCAGAATCAGGTTAAATCATCTTCCCTGAGTCACAAATATCACCCACAGACTAAGCATATTGTGAGGTAGTATCAGACATGGTTCTTAAAGCGTCTGTATGCTCTGTATCTACCCCCAGAGCTGTTTTGCTTTCCTTTAATTTCAGGTAGTCTGACTAATACTGCTGCCAGTGTATTATACACAACCTTTGCCATGTCTTGTAAAATAAACGCTATGGGCGCCATTGATATACTTGGCGCCATTTGAGCGGGAGTCCCTGGAGCGGGAGTCAAAGGGTCTGACACGTGGGGAGAGTTAGTCGGCATAACTTCCCCCTCGACAGAATCCTCTTGTAAAATAAACGCTATGGGCGCCATTGATATACTTGGCGCCATTTGAGCGGGAGTCCCTGGAGCGGGAGTCAAAGGGTCTGACACGTGGGGAGAGTTAGTCGGCATAACTTCCCCCTCGACAGAATCCTCTGGTGATAATGTTTTTAAATACAAAAAATGATCTTTATTGTTTAACATGAAATCAGTACATCTGGTACACATTCTAAAATGGGGTTCCACCATGGCTTTAAACATAATAAACACAGAGCCTCCTCTATGTTAGACATGTTAGAACTAATAAAGAGACTAGTAAGCTTGGAAAACACTTTAAATCAAGTTAACAAGCAAATATAACAAACGTTACTGTGCCTTTAAGAGAAACAAATTTTGTCAAAATTTGAAAAACAGTGAAAAAAGGCAGTAAATCAAACGAAATTTTTACAGTACATGTAATAAGTTAACAGAGCATTGCACCCACTTGCAAATGGATGATTAACCCCTTAATGCAAAAAACAGATAAAAAAACAAACAAAAAAAAAAACGACATTTTTTTAAACAGACACAACAAAACTGCCACAGCTGAGCTGTGGATTACCTTCCCTATAACTGTTTCTATGCAAAATTTAAGCCAGCCATGTGGAAAAATTAGGCCCCAATAAGTTTTATCACCAAACATATGTTAAAAAACGATTAAACATGCCAGCAAACATTTTAAAACACATTCTTATAAGAGTATGTATGTCTATTAATAAGCCTGATCCAGTCGCTATCACTGCATTTAAGGCTTTACTTACATTACTTCGGTATCAGCAGTATTTTCTTAGTCAATTCCATTCCTTAGAAAAATATATTACTGCACATACCTTAGCATATATCTCTATCAATCAGCCTGGTACCAGTCGCTTTCACTGCATTTAAAGGCTGTACTTACATTACTTCGGTATCAGCAGTATTTTCTTAGTCAATTCCATTCCTTAGAAAAATATTTTACTGCACATACCTTATTTGCAGGAAAACCTGCACGCCATTCCCCCTCTGAAGTACCTTACTCCTCAGAATGTGTGAGAACAGCAACTGGATCTTAGTTACGTCTGCTAAGATCATAGAAAAAACGCAGGCAGATTCTTCTTCCAAATACTGCCTGAGATAAACAGCACACTCCGGTGCCATTTAAAAATAACAAACTTTTGATTGAAGAAATAAACTAAGTATAAAAAACCACAGACTCTCACGACCTCCTATCTATGTTGAGACTTGCAAGAGAATGACTGGGAATGGCAGTTAGGGGAGGAGCTATATAGCAACTTTGCTGTGGGTGGACTCTTGCAGCTTCCTGTTGGGAAGGAGAATGTATCCCATAAGTAATGGATGATCCGTGGACTGGATACACTTAACAAGAGAAATAACAAACTTTTGATTGAAGAAAAAAACTAACTATATTTTACCACTCTCCTCTTACTACCTCCATCTTTGTTGAGAATTGCAAGAGAATGACTGGATATGGCAGTTAGGGGAGGAGCTATATAGCAGCTCTGCTGTGGGTGTCCTCTTGCAACTTCCTGTTGGGAAGGAGAATATCCCACAAGTAATGGATGATCCGTGGACTGGATACACCTTACAAGAGAAAGCACGCCCAACCAAAAGGCAGCGTCACTACCAAAGACCTCAATGTTTCAAGCCATGAGCCCATATACATCACACATAAGCAGGTTGAATCACATAAACATGATTATAAACCCCTCTGTTCAATAACCCCCCTAAGGAGATATTAACCCTTGATTCCAAGATACTACAAGAGACTCACTTAGACCCTTATATTTAGTTAGACCCGCAAGGTGGTAGCCTCTCTGGAAAACTTTCACATTACAGTACATTGAGAATAAAGTAAAATGAAAAGATCTTACCGGAATCTACGCCGTGGAACAGGAACACGGCCTTTAAAGTGTGACGGATAGTAGCATCGCCTCCGCCATGGACTCGAAAGAAGAAAGCAGGCAGCGGAGCGAAGTTTGACAATGCTGATTGATTGAGGAGCTGTTAATCTGAGTCAGGATGGTTTCGCAGAAAGACTTTCCCTGCATCTCCGGACTCTAACTTTCATCCAAGCCCTCACTGAGGGACTGACAGGACTACTTAAAACTCCTGTCCCATGCCAAAGAGTACTATCCTCCATAAGAGACAAAAAACTAAAATTTAAAATTCTGACACCACTTTTCTGCCATCCTCCTGGGACGAAAGGCAAAGAATGACTGGGGGATGAGGGGAGTGGAAGGAGTATTTAAGCCTTTGGCTGGGTTCTCTTTGCCTCCTCCTGGTGGCCAGGTTCTTATTTCCCAAAATTAATGAATGCAGCTGTGGACTCTTTCCATTTAAGAAGAAAATAGGGTCTTTATTTTATAGGGACAGTAAACACTTTGAGATGATAATATAAAATGATAAATTACATATATAAAAGAAATCTTTGCAATATACAGTACTTTAAACATTTATTTTGTTCCTTTTTCCTGTAGTTTCATTCTGAAAATTGTAAGCTTTTCTGTTTCTGTTAGAAATGGAAGTGCAGAACACTGTTATACTCCACACAGTCATTGGTTGCACACTCGTGTGACTTATGTATAACTGTCTCTAATTGGTCACAGCAGAGATAGTAACCTAAGTTACAACATGGCAGCACTCATTGCTCTATAGACACTAAAACTGTATACTTATTTTGTCAATATTTTAACTTATTAAACTTTAGAAAATCCATCTACATGTTATTATCAGACTAATCTTTTCTTTGAATGATTCATTCCATCTAGCATTTATTTTGTTTTTAATCTCCCTTTAAAGAGGGGCTTCTAGGCTTTGAAACAAGCACTGTTGGGGGTCACTAGGCACATGCATGGTAATGGCCCTTGCTTTCCCAGATTGATCTGGCAATGCTGGACCACTTGGCTGCCATGAAGCAATACGTGGCCAGTCCCTGATAGGTAAGAGTCAGCAATATAAAGAGCAACCCTTATAAAAGGTTAAATATTCAGCCCCCTTCCCAAGTGATATGGTTTGTCTTGCATTCATAAATAGCAATATGAGCAACTTGCTTCACCTCTTTTTATACATCATACCTCAATAATATGGCTAGTCCTGCCTTGCCCATCAGTTGCCAGGCCAAATGCTCTGCAGTAATTCTATCAGCATCATAGGTCTCTTGTTGACTTAAGATAAAAACCATGGGTAACCCAAGCTGCAGATGTAGGCTGGTAACATTTTCAATATCTCCAGAGATATCTGTCTGGAAAATAAATAAAAGAATACAGACAACAATGTGACAATGTATATATTCGTATATACCCTGCATAAAATGTATCAATCTTTAACCCTTTAAGGACCGGGAATTTCAGAGAAAAACATGCCCTAAAGACCGGAGAATTTTAGCATTTTTGCTACTACTCGATTTAAACAGAAAAATATAATATATATATATATATATATGTATGGAAAACAGGAGACAGCACTTACTGGTCTTGACAATACTGGATTTATTCAGTGACGTTTCGGGGAATACACCCCTTCATCAGACCCTGATGAAGGGGTTTATTCCCCGAAATGTCACTGAATAAATCCAGTATTGTCAAGACCAGCGAGTGCTGTCTCCTGTTTTCTATACATATATATATATATATATATATACATACCCAGTATATATATATATATATATATATATATATATATATATATATTAGTAGACAACCCAAGGTATTGATCTAACCGCCAAATGCAATCAAATTAAAAATTAAATAACTTTTTTTTTACAAATTTGGGGCTTTCATTGAAATTATTTACATAACGCGTTTGCAGCCATAAAACAAATGTTTAGAAATAGACATATATGGCATTACAATTGCTTTTTGGCTATTAGAAGGCCACTATTTGCAGATGTGCACCACACTTCTGAAATTCCCAGCAGCAAAGGGGTTAATCAGGTAGCTTGTACGGTTAAGTTTACCTGTAGTGTAGAGATTACCCTCCCACCTGACACCTCCCACTTCCTGATCCTTCACAAGCAGCTCTATTCCCTCCCTCACCCCTCACTGGTCACCACCATCTTAGGTGCTGGTAGACATTTTGCCAATATTAAGTTATAGGGCACTATTTTTTTCTGCAGTGTAGGATCCCCCCTTACCCTCCCACCTCCCTGATCCCCCTAAACAGCTCTCTAATCCTCCTCCTCTTCCCCCTCTAACTAGTGTCTGCCATCTAAAGTACTGTCAGCAGTCTGCCAGTACCTAGTTTATATATATTTATGAATAATTTTTTATTATTTATTCATTAAAACATTTTTCGGTAATGTAACAGCCCCCTCATCCTCCCCCTCCAAGGGATCATTCTGCAGGGCCCCTCCCTCATAATAATTTTTCTGTAGATAGTGGATCCCTCCCTCCCCCCCTCTGTGGAAAACCTTTTCTGTAGTGTAGCGATCCTGAACCTCCCACACCACTAACGGAACCAGTGCAAGCAGATGCACACTGGGACACAAAGTGATCTGCATCAGTGATCTGCTACATATGGTAACGGGAGTGCTGTCAGCGCTTCCTTACTATATGAAGACAGATACCTTCTCCCCTGGCTGAGGTCTTAGCTGTGAGAGCAGACAGCTGGGAGCACAGCATGAGGGAGAAGGTTGGACATAGCTACTACGTTAACAGGATATGCTGGGGAAAAGTACCATGTGATGTAGTAGCTACGTCCATATGGCTTAAGGGGTTAAATAGGGCCTTTTTTACTTACTACAATAAAATGGTTACTACTCACCATGCTATAGTTTTTCCTCCTGTGTCTGCAGCTGTTCAGTCATTCTCTTATTTTAACCTCTTACAGCTATCAGTTTGTGAAGTTCTGTCTCTTCACACTGGGTGCTGCCATCTTGGAGTTTATATTTGTTATTTGACTTTTAAATTGTGCAAAAAACTGCAAAAATGTAGCACTTCTGCTCTCTATTATGTGAGCTAAACTGAATGTAAATGTACAACTGTCAAAAAACATAATTTATGTAAGAACTTACCTGATAAATTCATTTCTTTCATATTAGCAAGAGTCCATGAGCTAGTGACGTATGGGATATACATTCCTACCAGGAGGGGCAAAGTTTCCCAAACCTCAAAATGCCTATAAATACACCCCTCACCACACCCACAAATCAGTTTAACGCATAGCCAAGAAGTGGGGTGAAAAAAAGTGCGAAAGCATAAAAAATAAGGAATTGGAATAATTGTGCTTTATACAAAAAATCATAACCACCACAAAAAGGGTGGGCCTCATGGACTCTTGCTAATATGAAAGAAATGAATTTATCAGGTAAGTTCTTACATAAATTATGTTTTCTTTCATGTAATTAGCAAGAGTCCATGAGCTAGTGACGTATGGGATAATGACTACCCAAGATGTGGATCTTCCACGCAAGAGTCACTAGAGAGGGAGGGATAAAAATAAAGACAGCCAATTCCGCTGAAAATAATCCACACCCAAAATAAAGTTTAAATCTTATAATGAAAAAAACTGAAATTATAAGCAGAAGAATCAAACTGAAACAGCTGCCTGAAGTACTTTTCTACCAAAAACTGCTTCAGAAGAAGAAACACATCAAAATGGTAGAATTTAGTAAAAGTATGCAAAGAAGACCAAGTTGCTGCTTTGCAAATCTGATCAACCGAAGCTTCATTCCTAAACGCCCAGGAAGTAGAAACTGACCTAGTAGAATGAGCTGTAATCCTTTGAGGTGGAGTTTTACCCGACTCGACATAAGCATGATGAATCAAAGATTTCAACCAAGATGCCAAAGCAATGGCAGAGGCCTTCTGACCTTTCCTAGAACCGGAAAAGATAACAAATAGACTAGAAGTCTTTTGGAAATTCTTAGTAGCTTCAACATAATATTTCAAAGCTCTAACTACATCCAAATAATGCAATAATCTCTCCTTAGAATTCTTAGGATTAGGACATAATGAAGGAACCACAATTTCTCTGCTAATGTTGTTAGAATTCACAACCTTAGGTAAAAATTTAAAAGAAGTTCGCAACACCGCCTTATCCTGAAAATCAGAAAAGGAGACTCACAAGAAAGAGCAGATAATTCAGAAACTCTTCTAGCAGAAGAGATGGCCAAAAGAAACAAAACTTTCCAAGAAAGTAATTTAATGTCCAGAGAATGCATAGGTTCAAATGGAGGAGCTTGAAGAGCCCCAGAACCAAATTCAAACTCCAAGGAGGAGAAATTGACTTAATAACAGGTTTTATACGAACCAAAGCTTGTACAAAACAATGAAAAAGAACAGAAAGAGCAGAGATTTGTCCTTTCAAGGAACTTGCAGACAAACCTTTATCCAAACCATCCTGAAGAAACTGTAAAATTCTTAAATTCTTGGAATTCTAAAAGAATGCCAGGAAAAATGATGAGAAAGACACCAAGAAATGTAAGTCTTCCAGACTCGATAATATATCTTCCAAGATACAGGTTTACCAGCCTGTAACATAGTATTAATCACAGATTCAAAGAAACCTCTTTGACTAAGAATCAAGCTTTCAATCTCCAAACCTTTAAATTTAAGGATTTGAGATCCTGATGGTAAAAAGGACCTTGCGACAAAAGGTCTGGTCTTAACGGAAGAGTCCACGGTTGGCAAGAGGCCATCCGGACAAAATCCGCATACCAAAACCTGTGAGGCCATGCTGGAGCTACCAGCAGAACAAACGAGCATTCCTTCAGAATCTTGGAGATTACTCTTGGAAGAAGAACTAGAGGCGGAAAGATATAGGCAGGATGATACTTCCAAGGAAGTGACAATGCATCCACTGCTTCCGCCTGAGTATCCCTGGATCTGGACAGATACCTGGGAAGTTTCTTGTTTAGATGAGAAGCCATCAGATCTATTTCTGGAAGTCCCCATATTTGAACAATCTGAAGAAATACCTCTGGGTGAAGAGACCATTCGCCCGGATGAAACGTTTGGCGACTGAGATAATCCGCTTCCCAATTGTCTATACCTGGGATATGAACCGCAGAAATTAGACAGGAGCTGGATTCCGCCCATACCAGTATTCAAGATACTTCTTTCATAGCCAGAGGACTGTGAGTCCCTCCTTGATGATTAATATATGCCACAGTTGTGACATTGTCTGTCTGAAAACGAATGAATGATTCTCTCTTTAGAAGAGGCCATGACTAAAGAGCTCTGAAAATTGCAAAATATTGATTGGTAATCTCACCCCCAGAGATTCCCAAACCCCTTGTGCTGTCAGAGACCCCCAAACAGCTCCCCAACCTGTCAGACTTGCATCTGTTGAAATTACAGTCCAGGTCGGAAGAACAAAAGAAGCCCCCTGAATTAAACGATGGTGATCTGTCCACCACGTCAGAGAGTGTCGAACAATCGGTTTTAAAGATATTAATTGAGATATCTTTGTGTAATCCCTGCACCACTGGTTCAGCATACAGAGCTGAAGAGGTCGCATGTGAAAACGAGCAAAGGGGATCGCGTCCGATGCAGCAGTCATAAGACCTAGAATTTCCATGCATAAGGCTACCGAAGGGAATGATTGAGACTGAAGGTTTCGACAAGCTGAGATCAATTTTAGACGTCTCTTGTCTGTCAGAGTCATGGACACTGAATCTATCTGGAAACCTAAAAAGGTTACCCTTGTCTGAGGAATCAATGAACTTTTCGGTAAATTGATCCTCCAACCATGATCTCGAAGAAACAACGCAAGTCGATTCGTATGAGATTCTGCTAAATGTGAAGACTGAGCAAGTACCAAGATATCGTCCAAATAAGGAAATACCACAATACCCTGTTCTCTGATTACAGACAGAAGGGCACCGAGAACCTTTGTAAAAATTCTTGGAGCTGTTGCTAGGCCAAATGGCAGAGCCACAAACTGGTAATGCTTGTCTAGGAAAGAGAATCTCAGAAACTGATAGTGATCTGGATGAATCGGAATATGCAGATATGCATCCTGTAAATCTATTGTGGACATATAATGCCCTTGCTGAACAAAAGGCAGGATAGTCCATATAGTTACCCTTTTGAATGTTGGTATCCTTACATAACGATTCAATATTTTTAGATCCAGAACTGGTCTGAAGGAATTCTCCTTCTTTGGTACAATGAAGAGATTTGAATAAAACCCCAGCCCCTGTTCCAGAACTGGAACTGGCATAATTACTCCAGCCAACTCTAGATCTGAAACACATTTCAGAAATGCTTGAGCCTTCGCCGGATTTACTGGGACACGGGAAAGAAAAAATCTCTTTGCAGGAGGCCTTATCCTGAAGCCAATTCTGTACCCTTCTGAAACAATGTTCTGAATCCAAAGATTGTGAATTGAATTGATCCAAATTTCTTTGAAAAATCGTAATCTGCCCCCTACCAGCTGGGCTGGAATGAGGGCCGCACCTTCATGTGGACTTGGGAGCTGGTTTTGGTTTTCTAAAAGGCTTGGATTTATTCCAGACTGGAGATGGTTTGCAAACTGATACCGCTCCTGTGGGTGAAGGATCAGGCTTTTGTTCCTTGTTGTGACGAAAGGAACAAAAACGATTATTAGACCTAAATTTACCTTTAGATTTTTTATCCTGTGGTAAAAAAGTTCCTTTCCCTCCAGTAACAGTTGAGATAATAGAATCCAACTGAGAACCAAATAATTTATTACCCTGGAAAGAAAGGGAAAGCAAAGTTGACTTAGAAGACATATCAGCATTCCAAGTTTTAAGCCATAAAGCTCTTCTAGCTAAAATAGCTAGAGACATATACCTGACATCAACTCTAATGATATCAAAGATGGCATCACAAATAAAGTAATTAGCATGTTGAAGAAGATTAACAATGCTATGAGAATTATGATCGGTTACTTGTTGCGCTAAAACTTCTAACCAAAAAGTTGAAGCTGCAGCAACATCCGCTAAAGATATAGCAGGTCTAAGAAGATTACCTGAACATAAGTAAGCTTTTCTTAGAAAGGATTCAATTTTCCTATCTAAAGGATCCTTAAAGGAAGTACTAGCTGCCGTAGGAATAGTAGTACGTTTAGCAAGAGTAGAGACAGCCCCATCAACCTTAGGGATTTTGTCCCAAAACTCTAATCTGTCAGATGGCACAGGATATAATTGCTTAAAACGTTTAGAAGGAGTAAATGAATTACCCAAATTATTCCATTCCCTGGAGATTACTTCAGAAATAGCATCAGGGACAGGAAAAACTTCTGGAATAACTACAGGAGATTTAAAGACCTTATTTAAACGTTTAGATTTAGTATCAAGAGGACCAGAATCCTCTATTTCTAATGCAATTAAGACTTCTTTAAGTAAAGAACGAATAAATTCCATTTTGAATAAATATGAAGATTTATCAGCATCAATCTCTGAAACAGAATCCTCTGAACCAGAGGAATCATTATCAGAATGATGATGTTCATTTAAAAATTCATCTGAAAAATGAGAAGTTTTAAAAGACCTTTTACGTTTACTAGAAGGAGGAATAACAGACATAGCCTTCTTAATGGATTTAGAAACAAAATCTCTTATGTTAACAGGAACACTCTGAGTATTAGATGTTGACGGAACAGCAACAGGTAATGTAACATTACTAAAGGAAATATTATCTGCATTAACAAGTTTGTCATGACATTCATTACAAACAACAGCTGGAGAAACAGATACCATAAGTTTACAGCAGATACACTTAACTTTGGTAGATCCAGCACCAGGCAGCGACTTTCCCGAAGTATCTTCTGACTCAAGGTCAATCTGGGACATCTTGCAATATGTAATAGAAAAAACAACATATAAAGCAAAATTGATCAAATTCCTTAAATGACAGTTTCAGGAATGGGAAAAAATGCCAGTGAACAAGCTTCTAGCAACCAGAAGCAATAAATAATGAGACTTAAATAATGTGGAGACAAAAGTGACGCCCATATTTTTTAGCGCCAAAAAAGACGCCCATATTATTTGGCGCCTAAATGCTTTTGGCGCCAAAAATGACGCCACATCTGGAACGCCGACACTTTTGGCGCAAAAAAAACGTCAAAAAATGACGCAACTTCCGGCGACACGTATGACGCCGGAAACAGAAAATAATTTTTTGCGCCAAAAAAGTCTGCGCCAAGAATGACGCAATAAAATGAAGCATTTTCAACCCCCGCGAGCCTAACAGCCCACAGGGAAAAAAGTCAAATTTTAAGGTAAGAAAAAAATTGATTTATTCATATGCATTATCCCATGAAACTGACTGTCTGCAATAAGGAACGTTGAACATCCTGAGTCAAGGCAAATAAATGTTTGAACACATATATTTAGAACTTTATATAAAAGTGCCCAACCATAGCTTAGAGTGTCACAGAAAAACATAATTTATGCTTACCTGATAAATTCCTTTCTCCTGTAGTGTAGTCAGTCCACGGGTCATCCATTACTTATGAAATATATCTCTTCCTAACAGGAAACTGCAAGAGAATTACCCAGCAGAGCTGCTATATAGCTCCTCCCCTCACATATCATACTCAGTCATTCGACCAAAGCAGATGAGAAAGGAGGAACCATAGGGTACAGTGGTGACTGGAGTTTAATTAAAATTTAGACCTGCCGTAAAAACAGGGCGGGCCGTGGACTGACTACACTACAGGAGAAAGGAATTTATCAGGTAAGCATAAATTATGTTTTCTCCTGTTAAGTGTAGTCAGTCCACGGGTCATCCATTACTTATGGAATACCAATACCAAAGCTAAAGTACACGGATGAAGGGAGGGACAAGGCAGGAACATTAAACAGAAGGAACCACTGCCTGAAGTACCTTTCTCCCAAAAATAGCCTCCGACGAGGCAAAAGTGTCAAATTTGTAAAATTTTGAAAAAGTGTGAAGCGAAGACCAAGTCGCAGCCTTGCAAATCTGTTCAACAGAGGCCTAATTTTTAAAGGCCCAGGTGGAAGCCACAGCTCTAGTAGAATGAGCTGTAATCCTTTCAGGAGGCTGCTGTCCAGCAGTCTCATAGGCTAAGCGTATTATGCTACGAAGCCAAAAAGAGAGAGAGGTAGCCGAAGCCTTTTGACCTCTCCTCTGTCCAGAGTAAACGACAAACAGGGAAGAAGTTTGACGAAAATCCTTAGTTGCCTGCAAATAGAATTTCAGGGCACGGACTACGTCCAGATTATGCAAAAGTCGTTCCTTCTTTGAAGAAGGGTTAGGACACAGAGATGGAACAACAATCTCTTGATTGATATTCCTGTTAGTAACTACCTTAGGTAAGAACCCAGGTTTAGTACGCAAGACTACCTTGTCTGAATGAAAAATCAGATAAGGAGAATCACAATGTAAGGCAGATAACTCAGAGACTCTTCGAGCCGAGGAAATAGCCATCAAAAACAGAACTTTCCAAGATAACAGCTTGATATCAATGGAATGAAGGGGTTCAAATGGAACGCCTTGAAGAACATTAAGAACTAAGTTTAAGCTCCACGGCGGAGCAACAGACTTAAACACAGAAAGCCTGAACGTCTGGAACTTCAGCCAGACATTGAGTAGAAGAATAGACAGAGCAGAAATCTGTCCCTTTAACGAACTAGTAGATAAGCCCTTTTCTAAACCCTCTTGTAGAAAGGACAATATCCTAGGAATCCTAACCTTACTCCATGAGTAACTCTTGGATTCGCACCTATGTAAATATTTACGCCATATCTTATGGTAAATTTTTCTGGTAACAGGCTTCCTAGCCTGTATTAAGGTATCAATAACCGACTCCGAGAAGCCACGCTTTGATAGAATCAAGCGTTCAATCTCCATGCAGCCTCAGAGAAATTAGATTTGGATGTTTGAAAGGACCCTGAATTAGAAGGTCCTGTCTCAGAGGCAGAGACCACGGTGGACAGGACGACATGTCCACTAGGTCTGCATACCAGGTCCTGCGTGGCCACGCAGGCGCTATCAGAATCACCGAAGCTCTCTCCTGTTTGATCTTGGCAATCAAACGAGGAAGCATAGGGAATGGTGGAAACACATAAGGCATGTTGAAGACCCAAGGGGCTGTCAGAGCATCTATCAGCACCGCTCCCGGGTCCCTGGACCTGGATCCGTAACAAGGAAGCTTGGCGTTCTGACGAGATGCCATGAGATCCAGATCTGGTTTGCCCCAACGACGAATCAGTTGAGCAAAGACCTCCGGATGAAGCTCCCACTCCCCCGGATGAAAAGTCTGGCGACTTAGAAAATCCGCCTCCCAGTTCTCCACGCCTGGGATGTAGATCGCTGACAGGTGGCAAGAGTGAGACTCTGCCCAGCGAATTATCTTTGAGACTTCCAACATCGCTAGGGAACTTCTGGTTCCCCCTTGATGGTTGATGTAAGCCACAGTCGTGATGTTGTCCGACTGAAATCTGATGAACCTCAGAGTTGCTAACTGAGGCCAAGCTAGGAGAGCATTGAATATTGCTCTTAACTCCAGAATATTTATAGGGAGGAGTTTCTCCTCCTGAGTCCATAATCCCTGAGCTTTCAGGGAATTCCAGACTGCTCCCCAGCCTAGAAGGCTGGCGTCTGTTGTTACAATCGTCCAATCTGGCCTGCGAAAGGTCATCCCCTTGGACAGATGTGGCCGAGAAAGCCACCATAGAAGAGAATCTCTGGTCTCTTGATCCAGATTTAGTAGGGGGGACAAATCTGAGTAATCCCCGTTCCACTGACTTAGCATGCACAATTGCAGCGGTCTGAGATGCAGGCGCGAAAATGTTACTATGTCCATTGCCGCTACCATTAAGCCGATTACTTCCATGCACTGAGCTACTGACGGGTGTGGAATGGAGTGAAGGACACGGCAAGCATTTAGAAGTTTTAATAACCTGGCCTCTGTCAGGTAAATTTTCATCTCTACAGAATCTATAAGAGTCCCTAGAAAGGGAACTCTTGTAAGTGGTAATAGAGAACTCTTTTCCACGTTCACCTTCCACCCATGCGACCTCAGAAATGCCCGAACTATCTCTGTATGAGACTTGGCAGTTTGAAAACTTGACGCTTGTATCAGAATGTCGTCTAGGTACGGAGTCACCGCTATGCCTCGCGGTCTTAGTACCGCCAGAAGTGATCCTAGAATTTTTGTAAAGATTCTTGGAGCTGTAGCTAATCCGAAGGGAAGAGCTACAAACTGGTAATGCCTGTCTAGGAAGGCAAATCTCAGATACCGGTAATGGTCCTTGTGAATCGGTATGTGAAGGTAGGCATCCTTTAGATCCACTGTGGTCATGTACTGACCCTCTTGGATCATGGGAAGGATGGTTCGAATAGTTTCCATTTTGAATGATGGAACTCTTAGAAATTTGTTTAGGATTTTTAAGTCCAAGATTGGCCTGAAGGTTCCCTCTTTCTTGGGAACCACAAATAGGTTTGAATAGAATCCCTGCCCGTGTTCCGTCCGCGGAACTGGATGGATTACCCCCATTAGTAAGAGGTCTTGTACACAGCGTAGAAACGCCTCTTTCTTTATTTGGTTTGCTGATAACCTTGAAAGATGAAATCTCCCCCGTGGAGGAGAAGTTTTGAAGTCCAGGAGATATCCCTGAGATATGCTTGCCCCTGTTCCAGGACTGGTTAACTTTCCAGCCCTGTCTGTAACGAGCAACAGCTCCTTCCTGTTTTGGAGCGGAGGAAGTTGATGCTGCTCCTGCCTTGAAGTTATGAAAGGCACGAAAATTAGACTGTTTGGCCTTTGATTTGGCCCTGTCCTGAGGTAGAGCATGGCCCTTACCTCCCGTAATGTCAGCAATAATTTCTTTCAAGCCGGGCCCGAATAAGGTCTGCCCTTTGAAAGGAATATTAAGCAATTTAGATTTAGAAGTCACATCAGCTGACCAGGATTTAAGCCATAGCGCTCTGCGCGCTTGGATGGCGAATCCGGAGTTCTTAGCCGTAAGTTTGGTTAAATGCACAACGGCATCAGAAACAAATGCGTTAGCTAGCTTAAGTGTCTTAAGCTTGTTGATTATTTCATCCAATGGAGCTGAGCGAATGGCCTCTTCCAGAGACTCAAACCAGAATGCTGCCGCAGCAGTGACAGGCACAATGCATGCGAGGGGCTGTAAAATAAAACCTTGTTGAACAAACATTTTCTTAAGGTAACCCTCTAATTTTTTATCCATTGGATCTGAAAAGGCACAACTATCCTCCACCGGGATAGTGGTACGCTTAGCTAAAGTAGAAACTGCTCCCTCCACCTTAGGGACCGTCTGCCATAAGTCTCGTGTGGTGGCGTCAATAGGAAACATTTTCCTAAATATGGGAGGAGGGATAAAAGGCACACCCGGTCTATCCCACTCCTTGCTAATAATCTCTGTAAGCCTTTTTGGTATAGGAAATACGTCAGTACACACCGGTACCGCATAGTATCTATCCAACCTACATAATTTCTCTGGAATTGCAACCGTGTTACAATCATTCAGAGCCGCTAATACCTCCCCTAGCAATGTGCGGAGGTTCTCTAGCTTCAATTTAAAATTGGAAATCTCTGAATCCAGTCTCCCTGGATCAGATCCGTCACCCACAGAATGAAGCTCTCCGTCCTCACGTTCTGCAAACTGTGACGCAGTATCTGACATGGCTCTCATCTCATCCGCGCGCTCTATCCTTAACCCAGAGCTATCGCGATTGCCTCTTAATTCTGGCAACTTAGATAATACTTCTGTCATAACAGTAGCCATGTCTTGCAAAGTGATTTGTAAGGGCCTCCCTGATGTACTTGGCGCCACAAAATCACGCACCTCCTGAGCGGGAGGCGAAGGTACTGACACGTGAGGAGAGTTAGTCGGCATAACTTCCCCCTCGTCATCTGGTGATAATTTCTTTACATGTAAAGATTGACTTTTATTTAAAGTAGCATCAATGCAATTAGTACACAAATTTCTATTGGGCTCCACATTGGCCTTTAAACATAGTGAACAAAGAGATTCATCTGAGTCAGACATGTTTAAACAAACTAGCAATGAGACTAGCAAACTTGGAAATACTTTTCAAAATTAATTTACAAGCAATATAAAAAACGTTACTGTGCCTTTAAGAAGCACAGAAAAACTGACACAGTTGAAATAACAATGACCAAAATAGTTATAGCAACCAAATTTTCACAGTAAATGTATTAAGTTAGCAAAGGATTGCACCCACCAGCAAATGGATGATTAACCCCTTAGTACCCAAAAACGGATAACAATTATATAATTAACGTTTTTCTCACAGTCAAATACACTGTCACAGGACTGCTGTGCCTGATTACCTCCCTCAAAATGGATTTTGAAGACCCCTGAGCTCTCTAGAGACGATCTGGATCATGGAGGATGAAGTAGACAGATTGTGACTGAATTTTTACTGCGCAAAAAAAATCGCTAAAATAGGCCCCTCCCACTCATATTACAACAGTGGGGAAGCTCAGAAACTGTTTCTATGCAGAAAACAAAAATGGCCATGTGGTAAAAATCATGCCCTAATAAGTTTTATCACCAAGTACCTCACAAAAACGATTAACAAGCCAGTAAACGTTTTAAACATACATTTGAAAGTTATGTATTATTATTAATAAGCCTGCTACCAGTCGTTTTTACTGCAGTTAAGGCTCATACATTATTTCAGTATTAACAGTATTTTCAGAGTCAATTCCATTCCTTAGAAAAATACATTCAGTGTACACACACACACACACATCAGCCTGATACCAGTCGCTATCACTGCATTTAAGGCTGAACTTACTTTACAATGGTATCAGCAGTATTTTCTCAGTCAATTCCATTCCTCAGAAAATAAAATTACTGCACATACCTCATTTGTTGCAGGGGAGCCCTGCATGCTATTCCCCTTCTCTGAAGTTACCTCACTCCTCAGATGAGAAACAGCCAGTGGATCTTACGTCTGCTAAGACCATAGAAAAAAACCCAGGCAGATTCTTCTTCTAATGCTGCCTGAGAATAAACAGCACACTCCGGTGCCATTTAAAAATAACAAACTTTTGATTGTAGAAATAAACTAAGTTAAAAAAACACCACAGATCTCTCACAGCTTCCTTTTTAGTTAGGCTGCAAGAGAATGACTGAGTATGAAATGTGAGGGGAGGAGCTATATAGCAGCTCTGCTGGGTAATTCTCTTGCAGTTTCCTGTTAGGAAGAGATATATTTCATAAGTAATGGATGACCCGTGGACTGACTACACTTAACAGGAGAAATAAGACTTACTTACCCCAGGACACTCATCTACATGTAGTAGAAAGCCAAACCTGTACTGAAACGAGAATCAGTAGAGGTAATGGTATATATAAGAGTATATCGTCGATCTGAAAAGGGAGGTAAGAGATGAATCTCTACGACCGATAACAGAGAACCTATGAAATAGACCCCGTAGAAGGAGATCATTGAATTCAAATAGGCAATACTCTCCTCACATCCCTCTGACATTCACTGCACGCTGAGAGGAAAACCGGGCTCCAACCTGCTGCGGAGCGCATATCAACGTAGAATCTAGCACAAACTTACTTCACCACCTCCATAGGAGGCAAAGTTTGTAAAACTGATTTGTGGGTGTGGTGAGGGGTGTATTTATAGGCATTTTGAGGTTTGGGAAACTTTGCCCCTCCTGGTAGGAATGTATATCCCATACGTCACTAGCTCATGGACTCTTGCTAATTACATGAAAGAAAGCAGATCTGTGAAAGCGCACTGCTCCTATCACACAATGCAATAATACGCAAGCTACAAGATGGCGGCGCCCAGGATAAAATGCAGAGCTTTACCAACTGGATTCTGTAATGAGGCAAAAAAAGAGAATGGCTTGAAATAGAGCTGCAGGTAGAGTAGGGAAACCAATAGCATGGTGTGTAGTAACCGCTCTACTGTAATTGTACCCAGCAGTTTAAAAACCGTTTAAGATTAATTTAAAAAGAACAAACTAGAGGCGCATGAACAAGGACTCTACAGCCCACTGGCAAAGATAATTCCCACAGAAAAAACTAAATATTAGAGTTGCATAGAGAAATGTTTTTACAGTTCTAGTAGACAGACGTACCACAAGCGCTGCTTCCATAAGCTTCAGAAAGCGATGTATATTAACAATAGTAATTGGCTGATCCAGTAGAGTTCTCCGACATTTCGCCACTTTACAGTGACTAAAGAACAGCTTTCCAGAAACTATATCAGACTCCCCAGAACTGTAAAAACACGAAACAAAGTACAGTTTTACTTTAACCTAGTAAAATATTATACCATAATAATATATATCAGTAGTATTTCATGATAATTATCTATGCTTACTTTATTGCTCTCTGCACTTCCACATTCACTATATGAAAATCATTCATATATGCTCTCTCTACACGTTAAATGGATATAAAAGTGCTAAACACAATGCTATAAGTGATTCTATGAATGCATTATTACTTGCCTTTAAGTATGCGGAACACATATGTTGAGCCAATAATAAGAGGCATATGCATGTGGGTTCTAGTTAGGTCTAAAAAATTGAATATATGTAATTGGCTAAAATTGTTACCGCCCTCTTCCTTGTGATTGGTTCGCTGTTTTATTGTTGGGTGTATATATTGGTGTATTTTTTTCACTTTGTACTAGCTTGAGAAAGCAGCAGGAGCCCCAAAACGTTGCTCTCTTTTATTAAAAGGTTTCCCTGCATGGAGTGTGCTGCCTCTCTGTTTCCTTGTTGCACCGTATAGTTTGGGGTCCTTGAGGGGGATCCCTGAGGCTTAGCACCCCTATTCAGTTGAACTTTGAACCCAAAAGGAGTTCTTTCAGAGGTGCTGACCCTTTACTTTCTGCATATGCATGTAGCCACCAATCAACAGCTAACTCCCAGTAGTGCACTGATATGCTCTTCATAAAGGATCCAAAAAAAACAAAGTAAATTTGACACAAAGTTAATTGAAAAGACTCTTAAGATTGCATGTTCTATCTAAATCGTGAAAGTTTAATTTTTACTTCAACCCTTTCAAGTTGCACAGTTACATGACGGATGGAATATAAACTCCAGGAGTGTTACAAAGAGCATGATTTTTAGCAACTTTCCAGTTTACTTATATTATCAAATTTCCTTTGTCTTCTTCGTATCCTTTGTTGAAAACTTCAGGACTGTGAACGTGCCTGCAGCACTATGTTGCAGCAGTTCTGCAACAATACTATATGTTAGCAAGAGCACTATATGGCAGCACTATTTCCTGTCATGTAGACATGAGCAAGCTACCTATTCTAGATATCTCTTCAATAAATAATAACATAAGAACAAAGTAAATGTAATAATACACCTAAATTGGAAACCTTTTTAAAATTGTATTCTCTTTCTGAATCATGAAAGAAACTTTTGACATTTATGTCACTGCCTCTTATGCCTAAGTTTTTAGAATGGCGCGTTCAAATGTTTTCTGATTTTTTTTACAGTTGCTATTCTACCCACTTTACTTATTAATAAGGATTATATGTATATGTATTATAATAAGTATTATATGTATTATAATAAGTGTTATATGTATATGTATTATAATAAGTATTATATGTATTATAATAAGTGTTATATGTATATGTATTATAATAAGTATTATATGTATTATAATAAGTGTTATATGTATATGTATTATAATAAGTATTATATGTATATGTATTATAATAAGTATTATATGTATTATAATAAGTATTATATGTATATGTATTATAATAAGTGTTATATGTATTATAATAAGTGTTATATGTATATGTATTATAATAAGTGTTATAATACTTATTATAATACATATACATATAACACTTATTATAATACATATAACACTTATTATAATACATATAACACTTATTATAATACATATACATATAACACTTATTATAATACATATAATACTTATTATAATACATATACATATATGTATTATAATAAGTGTTATATGTATTATAATAAGTATTATATGTATATGTATTATAATAAGTATTATATGTATATGTATTATAATAAGTATTATATGTATACTGTATGTATTATAATAAGTATTATATGTATATGTATTATAATAAGTATTATATGTATATGTATTATAATAAGTATTATATGTATATGTATTATAATAAGTATTATATGTATATGTATTATAATAAGTGTTATATGTATATGTATTATAATAAGTATATGTATTATAATAAGTGTTATATGTATATGTATTATAATAAGTATTATATGTATATGTATTATAATAAGTATTATATGTATATGTATTATAATAAGTGTTATATGTATATGTATTATAATAAGTATTATATGTATATGTATTATAATAAGTATTATATGTATTATAATAAGTGTTATATGTATATGTATTATAATAAGTATTATATGTATTATAATAAGTGTTATATGTATATGTATTATAATAAGTATTATATGTATTATAATAAGTGTTATATGTATATGTATTATAATAAGTATTATATGTATATGTATTATAATAAGTATTATATGTATTATAATAAGTGTTATATGTATTATAATAAGTGTTATATGTATATGTATTATAATAAGTATTATATGTATATGTATTATAATAAGTATTATATGTATATGTATTATAATAAGTGTTATATGTATATGTATTATAATAAGTATTATATGTATATGTATTATAATAAGTATTATATGTATATGTATTATAATAAGTATTATATGTATATGTATTATAATAAGTATTATATGTATATGTATTATAATAAGTATTATATGTATATGTATTATAATAAGTATTATATGTATATGTATTATAATAAGTATTATATGTATATGTATTATAATAAGTATTATATGTATATGTATTATAATAAGTATTATATGTATATGTATTATAATAAGTGTTATATGTATTATAATAAGTGTTATATGTATATGTATTATAATAAGTATTATATGTATATGTATTATAATAAGTGTTATATGTATATGTATTATAATAAGTATTATATGTATATGTATTATAATAAGTGTTATATGTATTATAATAAGTGTTATATGTATATGTATTATAATAAGTATTATATGTATATGTATTATAATAAGTGTTATATGTATTATAATAAGTGTTATATGTATATGTATTATAATAAGTATTATATGTATATGTATTATAATAAGTGTTATATGTATATGTATTATAATAAGTATTATATGTATATGTATTATAATAAGTGTTATATGTATTATAATAAGTGTTATATGTATATGTATTATAATAAGTATTATATGTATATGTATTATAATAAGTGTTATATGTATATGTATTATAATAAGGGTTATATGTATTATAATAAGTGTTATATGTATATGTATTATAATAAGTATTATATGTATATGTATTATAATAAGTGTTATATGTATATGTATTATAATAAGTGTTATATGTATTATAATAAGTGTTATATGTATTATAATAAGTGTTATATGTATTATAATAAGTGTTATATGTATATGTATTATAATAAGTATTATATGTATATGTATTATAATAAGTGTTATATGTATTATAATAAGTGTTATATGTATATGTATTATAATAAGTATTATATGTATATGTATTATAATAAGTATTATATGTATATGTATTATAATAAGTGTTATATGTATATGTATTATAATAAGTGTTATATGTATTATAATAAGTGTTATATGTATTATAATAAGTGTTATATGTATTATAATAAGTGTTATATGTATTATAATAAGTGTTATATGTATATGTATTATAATAAGTGTTATATGTATTATAATAAGTGTTATATGTATATGATAGAAGTATTCACATGTTAATATTCTATCACTTTACTTATTAATAAGTATTATATGTATATGATAGAAGTATTCACATGTTAATATTCTATCACTTTACTTATTAATAAGTATTATATGTATATGATAGAAGTATTCACATGTTAATATTCTATCACTTTACTTATTAATAAGTATTATATGTATATGATAGAAGAATTTACATTTATCTCCCCTCTATGGCTAACTACAGGTTGCATCATAACAATAGTTGATAGCAATAAAAAGTGGAGAAAAAAAAATATATATACTGTATATATCTGACAATGTCCTCTAATTTGCTAGCGCCCTGTATCATGTGACAGCTATAAGCCTATCACAGACTCATATACATATACAATGTAAACTCTTGCACTTGCTCGGTAGAATCTGGTGACTGAGATATTGAAGATATAAAAAGAAACTGTCCACAATTTGATAAGGAAAGTAAATTGGAAAGTCTTTCAAAACTGCATGCTTTATCTGAATCATGAAAGTTTCATTTGTGATTTAGTGTCCCTTTAACATTTATTTTCTCCGGATTAGTGGACAATAAATGATAAGTCTATTGACTATAAATGAAAATTTAGGATATACGCACCTCACACTTTCTAACACAGTCGTTTCAGTTGTTAAGACAAACTGGTATTTTGATCCATAAACATACGCAGCTTCCATAACTGACCTATGTTCTAATAAAATAAACATATAAATAAGTAATCAAACACAAATATGTCATCAACATTTTGTTAATGTCAAGAGTATAAAAGGTAGATGACAAAAAATATAAAAATGTCATTTTATTATTAAAGGGATAGTGCATGCAATTTTAAACAACTTTCTAATTTACTTCTATTAACAATTTCTCTTCGTTGTCTTGGTATCTTTTGTTGAAAAGCAGGAAGAGCTTAGGAGCCAGTCTATTTTGGAGCACTATATAGCAGCTTTTTTGCAAGAATTGTATTCATTTGCAAGAGCACTAGACGGCAGCACTATTTCCTGCCATGTAATGCTCCAGATGTCTACCTAGATATCTCTTCAACGCAGAATATAATGAGAACAAAACAAAACTTGGAAACTTTTTTTTAATTTGTATGCTCTGTCAATCACAAAATAATTTTTTGGGTTTCATATCCCTTTAAGAACATTTTGTAGTGCACAAATCTTCAAATAAAATCTGCTGTTTTTTCAATGCAAGGCATTGCAAGAAGCAACACAGATTATAGACCTGAATCTGTCATGCATGGTTTCTATGGTTAAGAGTATGTGAGGAACCTTCACTTAAAGGGACAGTCTACACTATAGATTTATAAAACAGTAGGTAGCCGTGTCTGCAGACTAAAGCCCTTAGCTTGGCTCTTCCAAATAAAGCAAATGATTGGTGGAATTTGGATACTGAAAAATAATTGCAGTAAAAAGGATGTTAATTTGCTTTTAAAATGTTGACTTGGCTCATATGTTAATCTTGCAATTACAAGGTGACGTTTTTTTTGTATGACAAAGGGAAAAAACTATTCAAAAGGGAATTAGGAAACAGTGACTTCTAGAGGTTGCATTGCAAAATTACATTTGGAAAACCACAGCTGAAATAGCACATTAAAAACTGCCATCTAGTGGTTGCATCACAAAATTACACCTGGAAATCCAGCTGGATTAGTGAACTGTTGAGAAGGCAATACTCTTTATGTTTTAAGAGGTGAAATAGACTGTAAATTGTAATACAATAGGTAGGTGTATACCTTCTGTGTATACTTCCAGTCCAAAAGTTCACCCATGAGATGAGTGGGAAGGGCTTTGGACTTGAGATAGAGAAAGGTCAGCCAAATCTTGGAAAGTGAAGCACTATTGTACCCTAGCCATTAGCAGCATGGAACAGAGAGGGTTTAGATCAGAGGTAGATTGAGATTGAAAATGCCACTTAAAATATTTGAACTTTATGCCTTTCTCCAATTAATGGCTTTCTATTAACCAAGTCAAAAATAATGTCCTGCTTCATGTGCTGCCATGAAGAACATGAGGGCAAGGTTTCCCACAACAAGTCAGTGATATGATCCATACCATTGTTTCCCATCCCATGCCAGTATCTTAAAGGGATATTATACACCTTGCTTCTGTGTAAATTTGTGCTAGTCCCACACTCCCTAGAGAAACCACAAAGCAAATTCTGTAAGCTCAGATTCCATAATCCTCCTTGACAAAGTCCAGTCGTAAACCCGGATGAAAAGCGTAGGAGTGTGACGAGCTGAGTGACACTTGCCCCAGGATCATTCTTGTCAGCGCGGTCACGTGGTACTAGATGCTAACTGCCAAGAACGCTGAGAAGGGACCTACAATTGACTTGGTCTGTTGATTGCCAACTACATCTATATCGTACCCACTACTGACTGTGCAAGCGAGGATCACAGACACTTTTATAGTAACTGAGCATGTATTGTGTGCTCTATTTTAACAAATAAATGTGATTGAATCGGAGCTGCGCTTCTTATTTTTCCATTAGATTTGCCATTGAATACCGCTGGAATAAGGAATTACCAGTGAATGGGAGATGCACCAGATCACTTTTTTACACATTGATATTTTTTGGGACTGTATATTGTTTTATGAACTTTTTTTAATTTTATATTTATCCATTATTTTGTCTAGTTTTATAGGTTTCTTAGTGTGTTACACATCTGAATCACTTATAGATTCTGCACTTCTACAAGTGATTTAGCACTGGTATTAGCGCTTACGTTTTTCAGTTTAAATTCTGTAAGCTACATACCGCAAATCAAATACCTGTTTTAAACAATGTGTTGTAAATACCTAGGTACAGACTTTGCTTTCTGACCTCTCTGCGAAGTGTAGGACAGAGTGCTGTTTTTATACAAAAGTATTAAAAAATGGTGTTTAAAAAGGAAAAAAAAAATGGTAAAGGAAAATACTTTAATTTGTTACAATATATTATTACTGCACTGTTGCTTCCATATAACTATGTATTTAACTTCTGCAAAGGAGTTAAGTACATAGTTAAAGGGACACTGAACCCAAAATTTTTCTTTCGTGATTCAGATAGAGCATGCAATTATAAGCATCTTTCTAATTTACTCCTGTTATTAAATTTTCTTCATTCTCTTGGAATGTTTATTTGAAAAGCAAGAATGTAAGTTTAGATGCCAGCCCATTTTTGGTGAACAACCTGAGTTCTCCTTGCCGATAGGACAGCACCAATAAACAAGTGCTGTCCATAGTTCTAAACCAAAAATTTGCTGGCTTTTTAGCTTAGATGCCTTCTTTTTCAAATAAAGATAGCAAGAGAACGAAGAAAAATTGATAATAGTAACTTAGAAAATTGCTTAAAAGTGACTGCTCTATCTGAATCATGAAAGAAAAAAATGTTGGTTCAGTATTCCTTTAAACTCATCTCCAGAGCAGCAATGCACTTAAGGGAGCTACCAATCACCAGCTCGCTCCCAGTAGTGAATTGATGCTCCTAAGCGTAGATATAAGCACATTTTTGGTTCAGACCCTGAGTAACGCTTGCTGATTGGTGGCTACATTTAGCCACCAATCAGCAAGCACTACCCGGGTTCTGAACCAAAAATGGTCCGGCTCCTAAGCTGACATTTCTGCTTTTTCAAATAAAGATACCAAGAGAACGAAGAAAAATTGCAAATAGGAGTAAATTAGAAAGTTGCTTAAAATTGCATGCTCTATCTGAATCATGAAGGAAAAAATGTAGGTCTAGTATCCCTTTAAAAAGAAAGGATACCAAGAGAACAAAGCAAGTTGAATAATAAAAGAAAATTGAAAAGTTTCTGAAAAATTGCACCCATGTAAGTTTAAACATGACTTGTATGTCTCTTTAAAAGGACAGTCTAATCCAAAATGTTTATTATTTAAAAAGATACATAATCCCTTTAGTACACATTCCCTAGTTTTGCATAACCAACAGTTATATTAATAAAATTTTTACCTCTGTGATTACCTTGTATCTAAGCCTCTGCAGACTGCCCTCTTATTTCAATACTATTTACAGACATGCATTTTAGCCTTGAATTTTAGGATGAATAACTCCAGTGGAGTGAGCACAAAGTTATCTATATTGCACAAATGAACTAGCACTGTCTGGCTGTGAAAAGCCAATACAATGCACTGAGATAAGAGACGGCCTGCAGGGGCTTAGAAACAGGCAGATATTTAGAGGTTTAATGGTTATAAAGTATATTAATATAACCATGTTGGTTGTGCAAAGCTACAGAATGGGTAGTAAAGGCATTATCTATCTGTTTAAACAATACAAATTGTAGAGTAGACTGTCCCATTAACATCCTATTAAAATTAAATTAACATGCAAAAAAACTGCTTTCTTTTAATTCAGACTATGCATATAGTTTGATTATCACCCAGAAATAATGATGTAAAAATGAAATATACAATCATATAATATGCAATAACGTGCAATAAGTCATTTATTCTTTTTAAAACTCAAAATTCAGTCAATCTGCTATCGAAAAAAGCGATAAGTAAAAATGTGATCAAGCTATAAAAAACATAATTTATGCTTACCTGATAAATTTATTTATTTCCGGATATGGTGAGTCCACGGAATCATCAATTACTAGTGGGAATATCACTCCTGGCCAGCAGGAGGAGGCAAAGAGCACCACAGCAAAGCTGCTATATATGTCACTTCCCTTACCCATAACCCCCAGTCATTCAGCCAAAGGGAAATGGAAAAAGAAGATAACACAAAGATGTAGAGGTGCCTGAGGTTTTAGTTAAAAATAACTGTCTTAAAATAAAGGGTGGGCCGTGGACTCGCCATATCCGGAAATAAATACATTTATCAGGTAAGCATAAATTAGGTTTTCTTTCCTAAGGTATTGTGAGTCCACGGAATCATCAATTACTAGTGGGAACCAATACCCAAGCTAGAGTACACAGATGATTAGGGAGGGACAAGACAGGTAACCTAACAGAAGGCTCCATTCCTTGAAGAACAAAGAATCAACAGAGACAAAGAATCAAATTTGGAAAGAAAAAAAATATATGCAAAGAAAAACTAAGTTGCAGACTTGCAAATCTGTTCCACAGAAACTACATTTTGAAAGCCCAAAAAGAAGAGACAGCCGACGAATAATGAGCCATAACTCTCTCAGGAGACTGCAGCCCTGCAGTCTGAAAATCAAACGAAGTAAACTTCTCAACCAGAAAAAAGAGAAGTAGCAGTAGTTTTCTAATACAGAGAAAACAAACAAAAACAGAAAACTGCACAATGTCCAAATTGTGCACACACATACCTCAAAAGATAAGAATGTGGACACAGAAAGGGAACAACGATTCCCAAACAATATTTCCACTTAGGATAAAAAAACGTCTTATCCAAAATAAGATAAAGCGAATCACACCGCAAAGCTGAGAGAACCTAAACTCTCCAAACAGAAGATATAACAAAAAAGAAAACATTCCAAGATAAAATTTTAAAATCTATGGAATGCTACGGCTCAAACTGAGCCTGCTGCAAAACCTTAAAAACAAGGTTAAAAACTCCAGGAGGAGCAACAGACTTAAACACAGGCCTGATACTAAACCAGGGTCTGACAAAAAGGTTACACGTCTGGCACATCGCCAGACACCTGTATAAAAAAGGATAACGCAGAAATCTGACCCTTCAGAGAACTGACTGACAAAACGTCCTCCCAGAGAAGGGCAAAACCCCTAGGAATTCCGAACCTACTTACAAGAGTAGTCCATAGATTCACACCAATCAGGAAATTTACGCCATACTTTATGGTAAATTTTACCAGTAACAGGCTTGCGAGCCTGAACCATGATCTCAATGACGATTCAGAAAATCCCCGCTTAGACAGAACTAAGCATTCAATCTCCAAGCTGAAAGCTTCAGAGAAAACAAAAGTTGGATGAAGGAATGGACCCTGAATCAGAAGGTCCTTCCTCAGGAACAACCACCAAAGGTGGAAGAAATACATCTCCGCTAAGTCAGAATACCTGCGACTATGCAGGAACAAGTAAAATACGAATGCTCACTCCCATTTGATACAAGCAATAACTCGAGAAAAGAGAATAATCAGACCGAAATCCCAAGGAACTGCCAGGGAATTAAGCAGAGCAGTCTGCTGATCTCTTGACACTAAACATAAATTGGAAGCTAGGCGAACTACCATTTCCAACTCCTACACCCCCCATTTGAGGAATAACTTGGAGAACACCTCCGGGAGAAGCGCCCACTCCCCGGGATGAAAAAACTGACTGCTCAGATAGTCGGCTCCCGGTATTCACTCTAGAAATGTGAATAGAGGATAAATAACGAATGTGATTGTCGACTCACCTAACTCCAGGCCAATAATGGCAAAGGAACTCCAGGTTCCTCCCAAGTGGTTAATGTAAACCACTGAGAAGAAATTGTTCAACTAGAACCTGAAAAACCTGGGTAAGACAACTAAGGCCAAGCCATCAGAACATTGTAGATCACTCTCCACTCCAAGATGATTATGGGGAGAGCAGACTCCTCCAAAGTCCCTGGTCAATAACCCAACAGGTTAGTGACCTGCGGTCACTATTACTAAGGAAGGTCTCCGGAAGCGTATGCCCCGAGACAGATGCTCCTGAGAAAACCAAAACATTCTGGAGAATGCGGGTAATGATCCCGCTACCTCTCACAAGCAAAGCGAGCACTCTACCACTAATTCCCCTCTCTTATCCACAGGGAAGAAACTCATCTCGACAGATCTAGATCTAGCCTCCAAAACAAAGCCACAAGATCCTCGGTCCACTAGCTGAACATGTATAATTGCAGACTCTCAGATGGATTGCGCAAAGGGATGATGTCCAATGAACCTCCAACATTGATCCACTGAAGGGCCAAACAGAAAAGTGCAGAAAGAGGCAAGAAGAAAGAATCCTCTATTTCCTGACCTCTGTCAAAAATATTTCCAGAGATAGGGAAACTAGTCTGTTCCCTAAGAAAACTACCTCTGTAGCTGGAACAAGGGAACTCCTTTTCAGATTCACTTCCATTCGAGGAATGAAGATAGAGAACAAGATCTCTGTATGAGAGATTGCTTGTTGAAAGATGGCGCCTGAACCATTATGACGTCCAGGAATGGCACCACAGCAATTCCATGAAACCTGATCACTGCCAATACAGTCACAAACTGAAAGTGATTGACAGAAAGGCAAAACTCAGGAGCTTAAAAATACACGTCATCCAGGACTATGGTCACTATGAACCGAACCTCCTAGTTCAAAAGGAAGAATGGATCCACTGGTTTCCATTTGAAGAACGGTACCCCGAGACAACCTGCTGAGACACTTTAGGTCTACTATAGGGCAACAAAATTCCCTCCTATTCGGTAACTACAAACCGGAATGATAACATCCTAGGCCCTGTTCTCTTACAGGAACTGGAACTATCACTTACAGGCAAGAAACCTGCCTCAGGCAGGGAAGGAATGACTACTACGAAGTAACCCTGAAGTACTATGTCCACAGACTATCTGGGACATCTCATATCCATGTTTTAAGAAAAATAGAGAGAATAAACCCCCAACTTGGACTAATCCCGGATTGGGGGCAAACTCCTTTATATCAGAACTGTCAGCTCAGGACCAAACAAGGTCTTACCCTTGTACGGATGCACTAGAAACTTGGACTCAGAGGAAAAATCCACTGTCCATAACGCCTCGTGGGCTAGTACAACGAAGTCAGATATCTTGGCTCCTAGCTGAATTTGCTTGGTAGCATCAGGAATAAAGAATTGTCTAGCTTAAGAGCCTTAATTCTGTACTGGATCTGCTCCAAATAAGTCTCTACCATATTGGAATCAAAAAAGGCATTGCACCAATAAGATGCCGCACTTGACACAGTGGCAATACAAACTTCCATGTAAGTCACCAGCTTAGTCCATTGATCCTGAAAGGACAGCTATCCTCTCTAGGAATCGTAGTTCTCTTAGCCAGAGTAGAAACGTCTTACTACTTTAGGCACCATGCGCCCTGATAACTAATGGAGACAGTGACAGGAAACGTCCTTTTAAAGACAGGAGACAGGAAAAAAGGAAATTTATGCTTACCTGATAAATTGATTTCTTCTACGATACGACGAGTCCACGGATTTCATCCTTACTTGTGGGATATTATCCTCCTGCTAACAGGAAGTGGCAAAGAGCACCACAGCAGAGCTGTATATATAGCTCCTCCCTTCCCCTCCACCTCTAGTCATTCGACCGAAGGTTATAGGAAGAGAAAAGAAAAGCTAAAAGGTGCAGAGGTGACTGAAGTTGTAAATAATAAAAACTATACTCTGTCTTAAATTGACAGGGAGGGCCGTGGACTCGTCATATCGTAGAAGAAATCAATTTATCAAGTAAGCATAAATTTCCTTTTCTTCTACAAGATACGACGAGTCCATGGATTTCATCCTTACTTGTGGGATACAATACCAAAGCTACAGGACACGGATGAAAGGGAGGGACAAGACAGAGACCTAAACGGAAGGCACCACTGCTTGAAGAACTTTTCTCCCAAAAACAGCCTCGGAAGAAGCAAAAATATCAAATTTGGAAAATTTGGAAAATATATGAAGGGACGACCAAGTCGCAGCCTTACAAATCTGTTCAACAGATGCATTGTTTTTAAAAGGCCCATGTGGAAGCCACAGCCCTAGTAGAATGAGCCGTAATTCTTTCAAATGGCTGCTGTCCAGCAGTCTCATATGCCAGGCGGATGATACTCCTCAGCCAAAAAGAAAGAGAGGTAGCCGTAGCTTTCTGACCCCTACGCTTTCCAGAATAAACAATGAATAATGAAGATGATTGACGGAAATCCTTAGTTGCCTGTAAGTAAAACTTTAAGGCACGGACCACGTCCAGATTATGCAACATCCGCTCCTTTTTAGAAGAAGGATTAGGACACAAGGAAGGAACAACAATTTCCTGATTAATATTCTTATTCGAAACAACCTTAGGAAGAAATCCAGGTTGGTACATAAAACCACCTTATCAGGCGAATCACACTGTAACGCTGAAAGCTCAGAAACTCTTCGAGCAGAAGAAATAGCAACCAAAAACAGAACTTTCCAAGATAACAATTTAATATCTATGGAATGCATAGGTTCAAACGGAACCCCTTGAAGAACACGAAGAACTAAATTCAAACTCCAGGGAGGAGTAATATGTCTAAATACAGGCTTAATTCTAGATAGAGCCTGACAAAAAGACTGAACATCTGGCACATCTGCCAAATGTTTGTGAAACAAAATTGACAAAGCAGAAATTTGTCCCTTTAAGGAACTTGCTGATAACCCTTTCTCCAATCCTTCTTGGAGAAAAGACAGAATCCTAGGAATCCTAACTTTACTCCATGAGTAACCCTTGGATTGAAACCAATAAAGATATTTACGCCATATCTTATGATAGATTTTTCTAGTGACAGGCTTCCTAGCCTGTATCAAAATATTGATGACCGAATCAGAGAATCCTCGCTTTGATAAAATCAAGCGTTCAATCTCCACGCAGTCAGCTGCAGAGAAATTAGATTTGGATGTTGGAAAGGACCTTGAATGAGAAGGTCCTGTCTCAACGGAAGTTTCCACGGTGGTAGAGAGGACATGTCCACTAGATCCGCATACTAAGTCCTGCGTGGCCCCGCAGGCGCTATCAGGATTACTGAAGCTCTCTCCTGTTTGATTCAAGCAATCACGCATGGAAGGAGAGGAAACGGTGGAAACACATAATCTAGGCTGAACGACCAAGGCATCTATCAATTCGGCCTGAGGATCCCTCGACCTGGATCCGTATCTTGGAAGCTTGGCATTCTGTCGAGATGCCATCAAATCCCATTCCGGTCTGCCCCATCGAAGAATCAGTGAGGCAAACACCTCCGGGTGGAGTTCCCACTTCCCCGGATGTCGACTTAGAAAATCCGCTTCCCAGTTCTCTACTCCTGGGATGTATATTGCTGACAGATAACAAGAATGGGCCTCCGCCCATCGGATTATCTTGGATACATCTATCATGGCTAAGGAACTCCTTGTTCCCCCCTGATGATTGATATATGCCACAATCGTGATGTTGTCCGACTGGAATCTGATGAATTTGGCCGAAGCCAACTGAGGCCACGCCTGAAGCGCATTGAATATAGCTCTTAGTTCCAGAATATTGATTGGAAGTAGAGACTCCACCTGAGTCCAAACACCCTGAGCCTTCAGGGAATTCCAGACTGCACCCCAGCCCAGAAGGCTGGCGTCCGTTGTCACTATTACCCACAAGGGTCTGCGGAAACAAGTCCCCTGGGACAGATGATCCGGCGACAACCACCAAAAAAGAGAGTCTCTGGTTTCTTGATCTAGATTTATCTGACGAGATAAATCCGCATAATCCCCATTCCACTGTCCGAGCATGCAAAGCTGCAGTGGTCTGAGATGAAAGCGAGCAAACGAAATGATGTCCATTGCCGCTACCATTAATCCAATTACTTCCATACACTGAGCCACTGAAGGCCGAGGAATGGACTGAAATGCTCTGCAAGTATTTAGAATCTTTGATTTTCTGACCTCCGTCAGAAATATTTTCATGGCTACCGAGTCCATCAGAGTTCCCAAGAAAGGAACCCTTGTCTGTTGAACTAGTGAACTCTTCTCTATGTTCACCTTCCAACCGTGAGTTCTCAGGAAAGACAACACTGTGTCCGTGTGAGATTTTGTCAGTTGATACGTTGACGCCTGGATTAGAATATTGTCCAGATAAGGCGCCACTGCTATGCCTTGTGGTCTGAGAACCGTCAGAAGAGACCCTAGAACCTTTGTAAAGATTCTGGGTGCTGTGGCCAACCCGAAGGGAAGAGCCACGAACTGATAATGTTTGTCCAGGAAGGCAAACCTTAGAAACTGATGATGATCCTTGTGGATAGGAATATGAAGGTAAGCATCCTTCAGATCCACGGTAGTCATATATTGACCCTCTTGGATCATTGGTAATATTGTTCGTATAGTCTCCATTTAGAACGATGGGACACTTGAGGTCTAAAATGGGTCTGAAAGTTCCCTCTTTTTTGGGAACCACGAAAAGGTTTGAGTAAAATCCCTGTCCCTGTTCCGATCTTGGAACGGGACAAATTACTCCCATAGTAAAAAGGTCTTCTACACAGCGTAAGAACGCCTATCTTTTTATCTGGTCTGCAGATAATCTCGAAAGATGAAATCTCCCTCTTGGGAGAAAAAATCCCTGAATTCCAATTGGTAACCGTGGGTCACTATTTCCAGTGCCATGGGGTCCTGAACATCTCTTGCCCAAGCCTGGGCAAAGAAAGAGTCTGCCCCCTACTAGATCCGGTCCCGGATCGGGGGCCACCCCTTCATGCTGTCTTAGTAGCAGCAGCTGGCTTCTTGGATTGTTTACCTTTATTCCAAGACTGGTTGAGGCTCCAGACAGACTTGGATTGAGCAAAATTCCCTTCCTGCTTAGTGGAGGAAGAGGAAGCCGAAGATATTCCTTTTAAAATTTTGAAAGGAACGAAAATTATTTTCTTATGTCCTGGGGTAGGGCATGGCCTTTACACCTCCAATAATGTCAGAAATGATTTCCTTCAATTCATGCCCGAATAGGGTCCTACCCTTGAAGGAATAGATAAAAACTTAGATTTTGATGACACATCAGCAGACCACGATTTCTCAGTCTGAAGAGGTTCCTCCAAAGCGTCAAACCAAAATGCCGCCGCCGTGGAGAACAATACAAGCTGTCGGCTGCAAAGAAAAACCTGATGAAGAAACAACTTTAGTCGATCCATAGGGTTTTTAAAAGCACAACTGTCTTCAATAGAAATAGTTTTACGCTCAGCCAGAGTAGAAATAGCTCCCTCCACCTTAGGGACTGATTGCCTAGCGTCCCTGACGGTGTCAGAAATAGAATACATTTTTCTAAAATTAAGGGAAGGTGAAAAAGGGATACCCGGTCTTTCCATTCCCGCGTAATAATTTCCGAGATTCTCTTAGAAATCAGAAAAAACATCAGAATACGTAGGTATCTCTAGGAACTTGTCCATCTAACATAATTTCTCTGGTGGCACCGCAACGGGATCACAGTCATCCAGAGTTGCTAAAACCTCCCGAAGTAACAGGCGGAGGTGTTCAAGCTTAAATCTAAAGGACACAAAGTCCATATTCGTCTGAGGGAACGCACTTCCTGAGTAGGAAAGCTCCCCTTCAGACAATAGTTCCCTGACCCCCAAATCAGATTCTTGTGAGGGTACGTCGGGAATGACCAGCAAGGCCTCAGAGACTGAAGCGCCGACATTGACTGCTACTCTGCTACGTTTGCCCTGTAACACTGGCAATTTAGATAAGACCTCTGTAAGGGCAGATGACATAACTGCAGCTATCTTGTAGAGTAAATAAAGCAGATGCAGTTGAAGAACCCGGCGTCGCTTGCGTGGGTGTTAAAGATTGTGACGCTTGGGGAGAGTTTTAGCGGCATACCCTGATTCTCCTCTGACTGAGAATCATCCTTGGGCATACTTTCCTTAAGGAAAATGTGCTCTTTACACTGTAAGGCCCTTTCAGTACATGAGGGACAAAATGTAATGGGGGGTTCCACAATGGCATCTAAACACATGTGAGCAAGTAGTCTTCTCAGGCTCAGACATGTTGGACAGACTAGCAATAACTATAATTGCTATATGGTATAGTGTACACAAAATGTATAAAAAATAATTTAAAGAAAAATATAGACTGCGCCTTTAAATCTTAAAGTGCAACAATTTTTCTGGCAATATACATAAACGTTTGCCGCAAGGCAACAATATTAGACACTAGTCCAAAAACTCTGACAATATTGCACCACTTGAATAAACTGATAATATATCGTTTTATAACCATTTAAATAATTTATTTTATTTTATATGCAGCACCCTGCACCGTCTACCTGCCCCCAGAACACACGGAAGCCTTTGGTAAAAGATGTTTTGTATAGTAAAATAGACCCTATTGCAAGCCTCTGAGTGCTGAATATAAACTGCGCAGCAAGTGCGCGAAACTAGGCTCCGCCCCCTTGGGAGCGCAACTCTAGTCCGAAAACCCACATGGGGAAGATAAAATGTCTGCCAAGCCATGTCTCATAAGGAACTTCATAATTCTTCCGTTTTTAGAGACAAAATACCCCTGAGCTGGTTTTGGAATCATGTCAAACGCTTCTCCCCACATCACACCACGCATATAAAGTGAAAACATCAACTTATAACCCTGTGTGTACACTTTATTAATTGTAATAAACATAAAAGTGGAACATCAGCTTTAAACCCTGTGTGTACACTTTATCAAATGTAATAAACATATAAGTAGAACAACAGCTTGTAAACCTGTGTGCACACTTTATAAAAATATATGGCATGTATAATAAAGGGACTGCCAGGGACACTATTGAGTTCGTATTATATAGTGTATACTGCTTTCCCCTCCCCTGTATGGGGGAAAATGTCAGTCTGTTCTGGTATACTATCTCTCCCAGAAAAAAAACAATGACTGCACATACCTCAATGCTGCTTGTAGCATGACAGCGTTCTCCACTCTGAAGATTTGTTCTCTGCGTTACCCTCAGCTGCTATTGGGAACAAGTGGATCTTAGAGAAAATTGCTAAGATCATCTGCATCAGGGTGAAAAATTTCTAGTTCTTCTTTCCTGACTAGAAACGATTTCTGCAGTCACCCTGAGAAAAATAGAACTCACTGGTACCATTTAAAATAAAAAACTTCTTGATTGAAGAATCTAAAACTAACACCTCTTTCACTTTACCTCTTCCTAGTATAACATAGGCAAAGAGAATGACTGGGGGTGGAGGGTAAGGGAGGAGCTATATATACAGCTCTGCTGTGGTGCTCTTTGCCACTTCCTGTTAGCAGGAGGATAATATCCCACAAGTAAGGTTGAAATCCATGGACTCGTCGTATCTTGTAGAAGAAAAGGAAACCCTGACTTCTCCCATTCCTGTGAAAAAACTCCTAGCGTGGTCTGGAACAGGAAAAACTTCCACAGAGGAATCCTAGTACTTATAAAGTTTACTAGATTCTTTAGGGTTGACAACGACAGACGTATCTGAGTCGTTCCAAGGTAGCCAAAACCTCCTATATACCATACACAAAGGTATTCAAGCTTAAATCTGAAGAATACTACTTCAGTATCAAATGAAAGAATTACACTGTCCAAATCTGAGATTTTACCCTCAGAGGCTACCAACGTATTCTCCTCATCAGATCTATGAGGAAGGCAACGAGCGTAGCAGCAGGAGAAACAGAAATCTTACTAACTGAACCTCTGATTTTCCTCTTGTGATTTCCATTTAGTACAGAAAAAAAAAACAGATAATGCCACAGATATCAAAATACCTGGGCAGCAATATCCGCAGACAAATAAGGTTCACCAGGAGACTGAGAGGAACTGCAGGGCACTGCATGTGACACCATTAAGGCTTAGGACAGTCAAGGAAAAAGCTGAGAGATCTCTACAAACTTGGATCCAGGCTAAGCATGCAGCACATAATTAAAGACAAACAATTTTGGCCACAATACATAACAATATGTTAAACGAGAGACAAGAGACACTTATCCACTGTATTACAGGGGACCCTGGTACCATAATAGAAAAAAATCTTTTTTTTAAAAAATTACCATGTACTGTCCCTTTAAGAACAGTACACCGGTAACAATCCACAAAGTGAAAAAAGAAATGATTAACACATTAATTTATAAACAGTCTTAGAACCGTTAAAGAGCTCAGCTCGGCATGTTTTAATTCTGAAACGCTCAGTATCAGCATGTGTTAACTCTGTCACACTCAGTATCAGCATGGTTAAACTCTGTCACGCTCAGGTTCTCCAAGAAAAACTGCATAATGCAGTAAAAAAGATGGCAGAACTTCCCTGCCGAAATCAACAAGCAACCACAGAAATAAATTCAACGGAGAACTGCTCTGCTAAAAAATGAAAGCGGAGAAGTGGTCACGTGACCCACCAAAGCAAACAGAACCCAGAGAGAAAGAGCGCGCCTCTTCTCCCTACCCCGCCATAAAAAATGGCGAATACGCTTAAAATGTGTGTCTCATCACAAAATGTATAGTTTAGTGCAGCAAACTCTAACTGCCATCAGTTTGAAACACTAGAACACAGATATACATAAGCGAAGTAAACCGCTCTAACACAGAGAGAAAGTAAAAATGTCTCAAGCACACTTAGCTCAATATACAGCCCATGATAGATAAAAAAAAGGACAAATACTTTTAAAAATTCTATTAAAAAAGTAATAATCCCTGTCTCAGTTTAGTCACAAAATCAGTGCCTGCTCTCTGCCATTAAACATCCTTATAAATGATTTGTGTCCCACATTAAGAGCATAGAGCTTTAACCCCTTCAGTGCCAGCCTCCTAGGTCCAGAAGACAAAAGGCACTCACCTGCACCTCTAGCTGTCTGGCAGCAAGACAGCTCACCCAGCATGAGAGGAAGCCACTCCTTACAGAGAACTGTGGAAAAAAGAAAAGACAGAGTAAACATACTCTGGCTTTCTATACAGGGGCAGCAACTTGTTAGGAAAACGCAGTGATAGTTCACATCACAAGTTCCTAACTGCTTTAAAGCCACTACTACCCTACTGGAGAGACTAACGTGAAGTACGGCTACACACAGTCTTGAGTGGAAGTTCAGAGTAAAACTACTCTGGCATTCAAAATAATAAAATCTTGATTGAAGTTCAATTTTCTTCAGACACCAAAAACTTCACCTCCTCCATGAACAGAGGCAAAGAGAATGACTGGGGGTTATGAGTAAGGGAAGTGACATATATAGTGGCTTTGCTGTAGTGCCCTTTGCCTCCTCCTGCTGGCCAGGAGTGATATTCCCACTAGTAATTGATGATTCTGTGGACTCACTTAGGAAAGAAAAAGAAACATGGAATACCTTCATTATATGAAAAATCATTCTAAATCAGTAATCAAATTAGAAAAAAAAAATGAACAACACACTGAATTACCTGGAATTCCTATTGCTCGGATATAGATGAAAACAACATTCTTTTTGCCTTTGGCGTCATCTTCTATGGTGTTAAGTTCCAAAACAGAC